>NW_027102459.1:0-214440 GCF_035609145.1 Eleutherodactylus coqui | reverse complement strand
TGAGAAGAATGAAAATAAAACGCATCATAGGCTGAAGAAATTAAACGCTCGGCACGTCTTTTCTTCAGCCTTACATGACTATATATCTATATATGTATACATCCATATATTTGGAAGAAATCCATAAAAATATATATCGATATATATGTATTTCTATATATTTATATAGATATTTATCTATACACAGAAACAGATAGATAGATAGATAGATAGATAGATAGATAGATAGATAGATAGATTGATAGAAAGACTGTATGCAATAACCCTGGATGTCTGACAGTTGAAGCAGACTGGTGATGTCATTAAGACTCTATTATGACACGTACAGCTTGGAAGCATAAATACTACAGCACGGCAGCCATTTATAGCCAGTCTCCATTGGAGATGGAAGTGGGCAGAAATGTACTGGCCTATCTTCCCAAGACGCCACAGCAGCCGGACAAATTGTATGTTCGACAGAATGGCTGTTTTATTCAGCCCATAAGGGTGACTACCCACTACAGGTTTTTTTTTCACTGCGAAATTCGTAGCAGTTTTTTTTCTGCAGGGGTCTATGGGACTTGTAATGTTAAAATCGAAATCACGCAAAATCGCAATTTACCGCAAATCGCGATTTTAACATTACAAGTCCCATAGACCCCTGCAGAAAAAAAAAAAAGCTGCGAATTTCGCAGTGAAAAAAAACTGTAGTGAGTAGTCACCCTAAGGGGGAAACGGCGGCCTACAAAATCTGATTGTCGCTGCTGCCACCATTTATGAAAAGGTCGGCTCAGTTCTTCCATGGATAAGAATAAGGTAGGTACATAGGCAGGCAGGTAGGTTCAGTTTTTGTAGGTTGAGGAATGCTTATGGGCAAGGCCTTATGTCTGAACGCTGGCGCATGAAATGGCAGAGAGGCCCGGCACTGTGCATTCACTGATCATTGCCGTCAGCTGCTGTCTGCTTTCAAGCATGAATCAGGGGCTTGACACTTATCAACTGGCTTTGATTGTGGGTCACGCAGGTTGGTTGCAATGCCCTAGTATAAACGATACCTGGAACACAAGCCAGTCCTCAGGATGCATTCTAACTCAAGAGCACGATCACGTTGTGCCTGACCAATGTTTCCATCTTGGGTAGTAGCACAGTCCTAAGCGATATGGAGTGGAGTTGGCATATGAGCTGGTCTGTGGTTTTGCTTCCAACAGTTTCTACCGCACGCAGATGCTCAGTGGATACAATGTTGCGCGCTGGGGAAAACCCCAGGAATAATCCACAGCAGGCAGGCAAGCAAAGTATAAATAAGGGGGGGATTGGTTAGCTGCCTGCAACTCTTGCTTGTACCCGAATAAGGTTTTGCCTGCAACGCGGCCTTGTACTGCTTGAGGCGACGTGACATTCATGCACAAGGCACAGGTGCTGGCAGGTTTCTGCGGGCACCCACAGTGCAGCGTTGCATTCTTGAAACCGTTGCTTGACCCTTTCCCTAAAATCAGGAAGATTCGCTTACACCTCTTATGGCTTATAATAGCCGTCTCCTGGGATAACAATAGCAATACTGAGAAGAATGAAAATAAACGCATCATAGGCTGAAGAAATTAAACGCTCGGCACGTCTTTTCTTCAGCCTTACATGACTATATATCTATATATGTATACATCCATATATTTGGGAAGAAATCCATAAAAATATATATCGATATATATGTATTTCTATATATTTATATAGATATTTATCTATACACAGAAACAGATAGATAGATAGATAGATAGATAGATAGATAGATAGATAGATAGATAGATTGATAGAAAGACTGTATGCAATAACCCTGGATGTCTGACAGTTGAAGCAGACTGGTGATGTCATTAAGACTCTATTATGACACGTACAGCTTGGAAGCATAAATACTACAGCACGGCAGCCATTTATAGCCAGTCTCCATTGGAGATGGAAGTGGGCAGAAATGTACTGGCCTATCTTCCCAAGACGCCACAGCAGCCGGACAAATTGTATGTTCGACAGAATGGCTGTTTTATTCAGCCCATAAGGGTGACTACCCACTACAGGTTTTTTTTTCACTGCGAAATTCGTAGCAGTTTTTTTTCTGCAGGGGTCTATGGGACTTGTAATGTTAAAATCGAAATCACGCAAAATCGCAATTTACCGCAAAATCGCGATTTTAACATTACAAGTCCCATAGACCCCTGCAGAAAAAAAAAAAAGCTGCGAATTTCGCAGTGAAAAAAAACTGTAGTGAGTAGTCACCCTAAGGGGGGAAACGGCGGCCTACAAAATCTGATTGGTCGCTGCTGCCACCATTTATGAAAAGGTCGGCTCAGTTCTTCCATGGATAAGAATAAGGTAGGTACATAGGCAGGCAGGTAGGTTCAGTTTTTGTAGGTTGAGGAATGCTTATGGGCAAGGCCTTATGTCTGAACGCTGGCGCATGAAATGGCAGAGAGGCCCGGCACTGTGCATTCACTGATCATTGCCGTCAGCTGCTGTCTGCTTTCAAGCATGAATCAGGGGCTTGACACTTATCAACTGGCTTTGATTGTGGGTCACGCAGGTTGGTTGCAATGCCCTAGTATAAACGATACCTGGAACACAAGCCAGTCCTCAGGATGCATTCTAACTCAAGAGCACGATCACGTTGTGCCTGACCAATGTTTCCATCTTGGGTAGTAGCACAGTCCTAAGCGATATGGAGTGGAGTTGGCATATGAGCTGGTCTGTGGTTTTGCTTCCAACAGTTTCTACCGCACGCAGATGCTCAGTGGATACAATGTTGCGCGCTGGGGAAAACCCCAGGAATAATCCACAGCAGGCAGGCAAGCAAAGTATAAATAAGGGGGGGATTGGTTAGCTGCCTGCAACTCTTGCTTGTACCCGAATAAGGTTTTGCCTGCAACGCGGCCTTGTACTGCTTGAGGCGACGTGACATTCATGCACAAGGCACAGGTGCTGGCAGGTTTCTGCGGGCACCCACAGTGCAGCGTTGCATTCTTGAAACCGTTGCTTGACCCTTTCCCTAAAATCAGGAAGATTCGCTTACACCTCTTATGGCTTATAATAGCCGTCTCCTGGGATAACAATAGCAATACTGAGAAGAATGAAAATAAAACGCATCATAGGCTGAAGAAATTAAACGCTCGGCACGTCTTTTCTTCAGCCTTACATGACTATATATCTATATATGTATACATCCATATATTTGGGAAGAAATCCATAAAAATATATATCGATATATATGTATTTCTATATATTTATATAGATATTTATCTATACACAGAAACAGATAGATAGATAGATAGATAGATAGATAGATAGATAGATAGATTGATAGAAAGACTGTATGCAATAACCCTGGATGTCTGACAGTTGAAGCAGACTGGTGATGTCATTAAGACTCTATTATGACACGTAACAGCTTGGAAGCATAAATACTACAGCACGGCAGCCATTTATAGCCAGTCTCCATTGGAGATGGAAGTGGGCAGAAATGTACTGGCCTATCTTCCCAAGACGCCACAGCAGCCGGACAAATTGTATGTTCGACAGAATGGCTGTTTTATTCAGCCCATAAGGGTGACTACCCACTACAGGTTTTTTTTTCACTGCGAAATTCGTAGCAGTTTTTTTTCTGCAGGGGTCTATGGGACTTGTAATGTTAAAATCGAAATCACGCAAAATCGCAAATTTACCGCAAAATCGCGATTTTAACATTACAAGTCCCATAGACCCCTGCAGAAAAAAAAAAAAGCTGCGAATTTCGCAGTGAAAAAAAACTGTAGTGAGTAGTCACCCTAAGGGGGAAACGGCGGCCTACAAAATCTGATTGGTCGCTGCTGCCACCATTTATGAAAAGGTCGGCTCAGTTCTTCCATGGATAAGAATAAGGTAGGTACATAGGCAGGCAGGTAGGTTCAGTTTTTGTAGGTTGAGGAATGCTTATGGGCAAGGCCTTATGTCTGAACGCTGGCGCATGAAATGGCAGAGAGGCCCGGCACTGTGCATTCACTGATCATTGCCGTCAGCTGCTGTCTGCTTTCAAGCATGAATCAGGGGCTTGACACTTATCAACTGGCTTTGATTGTGGGTCACGCAGGTTGGTTGCAATGCCCTAGTATAAACGATACCTGGAACACAAGCCAGTCCTCAGGATGCATTCTAACTCAAGAGCACGATCACGTTGTGCCTGACCAATGTTTCCATCTTGGGTAGTAGCACAGTCCTAAGCGATATGGAGTGGAGTTGGCATATGAGCTGGTCTGTGGTTTTGCTTCCAACAGTTTCTACCGCACGCAGATGCTCAGTGGATACAATGTTGCGCGCTGGGGAAAACCCCAGGAATAATCCACAGCAGGCAGGCAAGCAAAGTATAAATAAGGGGGGGATTGGTTAGCTGCCTGCAACTCTTGCTTGTACCCGAATAAGGTTTTGCCTGCAACGCGGCCTTGTACTGCTTGAGGCGACGTGACATTCATGCACAAGGCACAGGTGCTGGCAGGTTTCTGCGGGCACCCACAGTGCAGCGTTGCATTCTTGAAACCGTTGCTTGACCCTTTCCCTAAAATCAGGAAGATTCGCTTACACCTCTTATGGCTTATAATAGCCGTCTCCTGGGATAACAATAGCAATACTGAGAAGAATGAAAATAAAACGCATCATAGGCTGAAGAAATTAAACGCTCGGCACGTCTTTTCTTCAGCCTTACATGACTATATATCTATATATGTATACATCCATAATTTGGGAAGAAATCCATAAAAATATATATCGATATATATGTATTTCTATATATTTATATAGATATTTATCTATACACAGAAACAGATAGATAGATAGATAGATAGATAGATAGATAGATAGATAGATTGATAGAAAGACTGTATGCAATAACCCTGGATGTCTGACAGTTGAAGCAGACTGGTGATGTCATTAAGACTCTATTATGACACGTACAGCTTGGAAGCATAAATACTACAGCACGGCAGCCATTTATAGCCAGTCTCCATTGGAGATGGAAGTGGGCAGAAATGTACTGGCCTATCTTCCCAAGACGCCACAGCAGCCGGACAAATTGTATGTTCGACAGAATGGCTGTTTTATTCAGCCCATAAGGGTGACTACCCACTACAGGTTTTTTTTTCACTGCGAAATTCGTAGCAGTTTTTTTTCTGCAGGGGTCTATGGGACTTGTAATGTTAAAATCGAAATCACGCAAAATCGCAATTTACCGCAAAATCGCGATTTTAACATTACAAGTCCCATAGACCCCTGCAGAAAAAAAAAAAAAGCTGCGAATTTCGCAGTGAAAAAAAACTGTAGTGAGTAGTCACCCTAAGGGGGAAACGGCGGCCTACAAAATCTGATTGGTCGCTGCTGCCACCATTTATGAAAAGGTCGGCTCAGTTCTTCCATGGATAAGAATAAGGTAGGTACATAGGCAGGCAGGTAGGTTCAGTTTTTGTAGGTTGAGGAATGCTTATGGGCAAGGCTTATGTCTGAACGCTGGCGCATGAAATGGCAGAGAGGCCCGGCACTGTGCATTCACTGATCATTGCCGTCAGCTGCTGTCTGCTTTCAAGCATGAATCAGGGGCTTGACACTTATCAACTGGCTTTGATTGTGGGTCACGCAGGTTGGTTGCAATGCCCTAGTATAAACGATACCTGGAACACAAGCCAGTCCTCAGGATGCATTCTAACTCAAGAGCACGATCACGTTGTGCCTGACCAATGTTTCCATCTTGGGTAGTAGCACAGTCCTAAGCGATATGGAGTGGAGTTGGCATATGAGCTGGTCTGTGGTTTTGCTTCCAACAGTTTCTACCGCACGCAGATGCTCAGTGGATACAATGTTGCGCGCTGGGGAAAACCCCAGGAATAATCCACAGCAGGCAGGCAAGCAAAGTATAAATAAGGGGGGGATTGGTTAGCTGCCTGCAACTCTTGCTTGTACCCGAATAAGGTTTTGCCTGCAACGCGGCCTTGTACTGCTTGAGGCGACGTGACATTCATGCACAAGGCACAGGTGCTGGCAGGTTTCTGCGGGCACCCACAGTGCAGCGTTGCATTCTTGAAACCGTTGCTTGACCCTTTCCCTAAAATCAGGAAGATTCGCTTACACCTCTTATGGCTTATAATAGCCGTCTCCTGGGATAACAATAGCAATACTGAGAAGAATGAAAATAAAACGCATCATAGGCTGAAGAAATTAAACGCTCGGCACGTCTTTTCTTCAGCCTTACATGACTATATATCTATATATGTATACATCCATATATTTGGGAAGAAATCCATAAAAATATATATCGATATATATGTATTTCTATATATTTATATAGATATTTATCTATACACAGAAACAGATAGATAGATAGATAGATAGATAGATAGATAGATAGATAGATAGATAGATAGATAGAAAGACTGTATGCAATAACCCTGGATGTCTGACAGTTGAAGCAGACTGGTGATGTCATTAAGACTCTATTATGACACGTACAGCTTGGAAGCATAAATACTACAGCACGGCAGCCATTTATAGCCAGTCTCCATTGGAGATGGAAGTGGGCAGAAATGTACTGGCCTATCTTCCCAAGACGCCACAGCAGCCGGACAAATTGTATGTTCGACAGAATGGCTGTTTTATTCAGCCCATAAGGGTGACTACCCACTACAGGTTTTTTTTTCACTGCGAAATTCGTAGCAGTTTTTTTTCTGCAGGGGTCTATGGGACTTGTAATGTTAAAATCGAAATCACGCAAAATCGCAATTTACCGCAAAATCGCGATTTTAACATTACAAGTCCCATAGACCCCTGCAGAAAAAAAAAAAAGCTGCGAATTTCGCAGTGAAAAAAAACTGTAGTGAGTAGTCACCCTAAGGGGGAAACGGCGGCCTACAAAATCTGATTGGTCGCTGCTGCCACCATTTATGAAAAGGTCGGCTCAGTTCTTCCATGGATAAGAATAAGGTAGGTACATAGGCAGGCAGGTAGGTTCAGTTTTTGTAGGTTGAGGAATGCTTATGGGCAAGGCCTTATGTCTGAACGCTGGCGCATGAAATGGCAGAGAGGCCCGGCACTGTGCATTCACTGATCATTGCCGTCAGCTGCTGTCTGCTTTCAAGCATGAATCAGGGGCTTGACACTTATCAACTGGCTTTGATTGTGGGTCACGCAGGTTGGTTGCAATGCCCTAGTATAAACGATACCTGGAACACAAGCCAGTCCTCAGGATGCATTCTAACTCAAGAGCACGATCACGTTGTGCCTGACCAATGTTTCCATCTTGGGTAGTAGCACAGTCCTAAGCGATATGGAGTGGAGTTGGCATATGAGCTGGTCTGTGGTTTTGCTTCCAACAGTTTCTACCGCACGCAGATGCTCAGTGGATACAATGTTGCGCGCTGGGGAAAACCCCAGGAATAATCCACAGCAGGCAGGCAAGCAAAGTATAAATAAGGGGGGGATTGGTTAGCTGCCTGCAACTCTTGCTTGTACCCGAATAAGGTTTTGCCTGCAACGCGGCCTTGTACTGCTTGAGGCGACGTGACATTCATGCACAAGGCACAGGTGCTGGCAGGTTTCTGCGGGCACCCACAGTGCAGCGTTGCATTCTTGAAACCGTTGCTTGACCCTTTCCCTAAAATCAGGAAGATTCGCTTACACCTCTTATGGCTTATAATAGCCGTCTCCTGGGATAACAATAGCAATACTGAGAAGAATGAAAATAAAACGCATCATAGGCTGAAGAAATTAAACGCTCGGCACGTCTTTTCTTCAGCCTTACATGACTATATATCTATATATGTATACATCCATATATTTGGGAAGAAATCCATAAAAATATATATCGATATATATGTATTTCTATATATTTATATAGATATTTATCTATACACAGAAACAGATAGATAGATAGATAGATAGATAGATAGATAGATAGATAGATAGATAGATTGATAGAAAGACTGTATGCAATAACCCTGGATGTCTGACAGTTGAAGCAGACTGGTGATGTCATTAAGACTCTATTATGACACGTACAGCTTGGAAGCATAAATACTACAGCACGGCAGCCATTTATAGCCAGTCTCCATTGGAGATGGAAGTGGGCAGAAATGTACTGGCCTATCTTCCCAAGACGCCACAGCAGCCGGACAAATTGTATGTTCGACAGAATGGCTGTTTTATTCAGCCCATAAGGGTGACTACCCACTACAGGTTTTTTTTTTCACTGCGAAATTCGTAGCAGTTTTTTTTCTGCAGGGGTCTATGGGACTTGTAATGTTAAAATCGAAATCACGCAAAATCGCAATTTACCGCAAAATCGCGATTTTAACATTACAAGTCCCATAGACCCCTGCAGAAAAAAAAAAAAGCTGCGAATTTCGCAGTGAAAAAAAACTGTAGTGAGTAGTCACCCTAAGGGGGAAACGGCGGCCTACAAAATCTGATTGGTCGCTGCTGCCACCATTTATGAAAAGGTCGGCTCAGTTCTTCCATGGATAAGAATAAGGTAGGTACATAGGCAGGCAGGTAGGTTCAGTTTTTGTAGGTTGAGGAATGCTTATGGGCAAGGCCTTATGTCTGAACGCTGGCGCATGAAATGGCAGAGAGGCCCGGCACTGTGCATTCACTGATCATTGCCGTCAGCTGCTGTCTGCTTTCAAGCATGAATCAGGGGCTTGACACTTATCAACTGGCTTTGATTGTGGGTCACGCAGGTTGGTTGCAATGCCCTAGTATAAACGATACCTGGAACACAAGCCAGTCCTCAGGATGCATTCTAACTCAAGAGCACGATCACGTTGTGCCTGACCAATGTTTCCATCTTGGGTAGTAGCACAGTCCTAAGCGATATGGAGTGGAGTTGGCATATGAGCTGGTCTGTGGTTTTGCTTCCAACAGTTTCTACCGCACGCAGATGCTCAGTGGATACAATGTTGCGCGCTGGGGAAAACCCCAGGAATAATCCACAGCAGGCAGGCAAGCAAAGTATAAATAAGGGGGGGATTGGTTAGCTGCCTGCAACTCTTGCTTGTACCCGAATAAGGTTTTGCCTGCAACGCGGCCTTGTACTGCTTGAGGCGACGTGACATTCATGCACAAGGCACAGGTGCTGGCAGGTTTCTGCGGGCACCCACAGTGCAGCGTTGCATTCTTGAAACCGTTGCTTGACCCTTTCCCTAAAATCAGGAAGATTCGCTTACACCTCTTATGGCTTATAATAGCCGTCTCCTGGGATAACAATAGCAATACTGAGAAGAATGAAAATAAAACGCATCATAGGCTGAAGAAATTAAACGCTCGGCACGTCTTTTCTTCAGCCTTACATGACTATATATCTATATATGTATACATCCATATATTTGGGAAGAAATCCATAAAAATATATATCGATATATATGTATTTCTATATATTTATATAGATATTTATCTATACACAGAAACAGATAGATAGATAGATAGATAGATAGATAGATAGATAGATAGATAGATAGATAGATAGATAGATTGATAGAAAGACTGTATGCAATAACCCTGGATGTCTGACAGTTGAAGCAGACTGGTGATGTCATTAAGACTCTATTATGACACGTACAGCTTGGAAGCATAAATACTACAGCACGGCAGCCATTTATAGCCAGTCTCCATTGGAGATGGAAGTGGGCAGAAATGTACTGGCCTATCTTCCCAAGACGCCACAGCAGCCGGACAAATTGTATGTTCGACAGAATGGCTGTTTTATTCAGCCCATAAGGGTGACTACCCACTACAGGTTTTTTTTTCACTGCGAAATTCGTAGCAGTTTTTTTTCTGCAGGGGTCTATGGGACTTGTAATGTTAAAATCGAAATCACGCAAAATCGCAATTTACCGCAAAATCGCGATTTTAACATTACAAGTCCCATAGACCCCTGCAGAAAAAAAAAAAAGCTGCGAATTTCGCAGTGAAAAAAAACTGTAGTGAGTAGTCACCCTAAGGGGGAAACGGCGGCCTACAAAATCTGATTGGTCGCTGCTGCCACCATTTATGAAAAGGTCGGCTCAGTTCTTCCATGGATAAGAATAAGGTAGGTACATAGGCAGGCAGGTAGGTTCAGTTTTTGTAGGTTGAGGAATGCTTATGGGCAAGGCCTTATGTCTGAACGCTGGCGCATGAAATGGCAGAGAGGCCCGGCACTGTGCATTCACTGATCATTGCCGTCAGCTGCTGTCTGCTTTCAAGCATGAATCAGGGGCTTGACACTTATCAACTGGCTTTGATTGTGGGTCACGCAGGTTGGTTGCAATGCCCTAGTATAAACGATACCTGGAACACAAGCCAGTCCTCAGGATGCATTCTAACTCAAGAGCACGATCACGTTGTGCCTGACCAATGTTTCCATCTTGGGTAGTAGCACAGTCCTAAGCGATATGGAGTGGAGTTGGCATATGAGCTGGTCTGTGGTTTTGCTTCCAACAGTTTCTACCGCACGCAGATGCTCAGTGGATACAATGTTGCGCGCTGGGGAAAACCCCAGGAATAATCCACAGCAGGCAGGCAAGCAAAGTATAAATAAGGGGGGGATTGGTTAGCTGCCTGCAACTCTTGCTTGTACCCGAATAAGGTTTTGCCTGCAACGCGGCCTTGTACTGCTTGAGGCGACGTGACATTCATGCACAAGGCACAGGTGCTGGCAGGTTTCTGCGGGCACCCACAGTGCAGCGTTGCATTCTTGAAACCGTTGCTTGACCCTTTCCCTAAAATCAGGAAGATTCGCTTACACCTCTTATGGCTTATAATAGCCGTCTCCTGGGATAACAATAGCAATACTGAGAAGAATGAAAATAAAACGCATCATAGGCTGAAGAAATTAAACGCTCGGCACGTCTTTTCTTCAGCCTTACATGACTATATATCTATATATGTATACATCCATATATTTGGGAAGAAATCCATAAAAATATATATCGATATATATGTATTTCTATATATTTATATAGATATTTATCTATACACAGAAACAGATAGATAGATAGATAGATAGATAGATAGATAGATAGATAGATTGATAGAAAGACTGTATGCAATAACCCTGGATGTCTGACAGTTGAAGCAGACTGGTGATGTCATTAAGACTCTATTATGACACGTACAGCTTGGAAGCATAAATACTACAGCACGGCAGCCATTTATAGCCAGTCTCCATTGGAGATGGAAGTGGGCAGAAATGTACTGGCCTATCTTCCCAAGACGCCACAGCAGCCGGACAAATTGTATGTTCGACAGAATGGCTGTTTTATTCAGCCCATAAGGGTGACTACCCACTACAGGTTTTTTTTTCACTGCGAAATTCGTAGCAGTTTTTTTTCTGCAGGGGTCTATGGGACTTGTAATGTTAAAATCGAAATCACGCAAAATCGCAATTTACCGCAAAATCGCGATTTTAACATTACAAGTCCCATAGACCCCTGCAGAAAAAAAAAAAAGCTGCGAATTTCGCAGTGAAAAAAAACTGTAGTGAGTAGTCACCCTAAGGGGGAAACGGCGGCCTACAAAATCTGATTGGTCGCTGCTGCCACCATTTATGAAAAGGTCGGCTCAGTTCTTCCATGGATAAGAATAAGGTAGGTACATAGGCAGGCAGGTAGGTTCAGTTTTTGTAGGTTGAGGAATGCTTATGGGCAAGGCCTTATGTCTGAACGCTGGCGCATGAAATGGCAGAGAGGCCCGGCACTGTGCATTCACTGATCATTGCCGTCAGCTGCTGTCTGCTTTCAAGCATGAATCAGGGGCTTGACACTTATCAACTGGCTTTGATTGTGGGTCACGCAGGTTGGTTGCAATGCCCTAGTATAAACGATACCTGGAACACAAGCCAGTCCTCAGGATGCATTCTAACTCAAGAGCACGATCACGTTGTGCCTGACCAATGTTTCCATCTTGGGTAGTAGCACAGTCCTAAGCGATATGGAGTGGAGTTGGCATATGAGCTGGTCTGTGGTTTTGCTTCCAACAGTTTCTACCGCACGCAGATGCTCAGTGGATACAATGTTGCGCGCTGGGGAAAACCCCAGGAATAATCCACAGCAGGCAGGCAAGCAAAGTATAAATAAGGGGGGGATTGGTTAGCTGCCTGCAACTCTTGCTTGTACCCGAATAAGGTTTTGCCTGCAACGCGGCCTTGTACTGCTTGAGGCGACGTGACATTCATGCACAAGGCACAGGTGCTGGCAGGTTTCTGCGGGCACCCACAGTGCAGCGTTGCATTCTTGAAACCGTTGCTTGACCCTTTCCCTAAAATCAGGAAGATTCGCTTACACCTCTTATGGCTTATAATAGCCGTCTCCTGGGATAACAATAGCAATACTGAGAAGAATGAAAATAAAACGCATCATAGGCTGAAGAAATTAAACGCTCGGCACGTCTTTTCTTCAGCCTTACATGACTATATATCTATATATGTATACATCCATATATTTGGGAAGAAATCCATAAAAATATATATCGATATATATGTATTTCTATATATTTATATAGATATTTATCTATACACAGAAACAGATAGATAGATAGATAGATAGATAGATAGATAGATAGATAGATAGATAGATAGATAGATAGATAGATAGATTGATAGAAAGACTGTATGCAATAACCCTGGATGTCTGACAGTTGAAGCAGACTGGTGATGTCATTAAGACTCTATTATGACACGTACAGCTTGGAAGCATAAATACTACAGCACGGCAGCCATTTATAGCCAGTCTCCATTGGAGATGGAAGTGGGCAGAAATGTACTGGCCTATCTTCCCAAGACGCCACAGCAGCCGGACAAATTGTATGTTCGACAGAATGGCTGTTTTATTCAGCCCATAAGGGTGACTACCCACTACAGGTTTTTTTTTCACTGCGAAATTCGTAGCAGTTTTTTTTCTGCAGGGGTCTATGGGACTTGTAATGTTAAAATCGAAATCACGCAAAATCGCAATTTACCGCAAAATCGCGATTTTAACATTACAAGTCCCATAGACCCCTGCAGAAAAAAAAAAAAGCTGCGAATTTCGCAGTGAAAAAAAACTGTAGTGAGTAGTCACCCTAAGGGGGAAACGGCGGCCTACAAAATCTGATTGGTCGCTGCTGCCACCATTTATGAAAAGGTCGGCTCAGTTCTTCCATGGATAAGAATAAGGTAGGTACATAGGCAGGCAGGTAGGTTCAGTTTTTGTAGGTTGAGGAATGCTTATGGGCAAGGCCTTATGTCTGAACGCTGGCGCATGAAATGGCAGAGAGGCCCGGCACTGTGCATTCACTGATCATTGCCGTCAGCTGCTGTCTGCTTTCAAGCATGAATCAGGGGCTTGACACTTATCAACTGGCTTTGATTGTGGGTCACGCAGGTTGGTTGCAATGCCCTAGTATAAACGATACCTGGAACACAAGCCAGTCCTCAGGATGCATTCTAACTCAAGAGCACGATCACGTTGTGCCTGACCAATGTTTCCATCTTGGGTAGTAGCACAGTCCTAAGCGATATGGAGTGGAGTTGGCATATGAGCTGGTCTGTGGTTTTGCTTCCAACAGTTTCTACCGCACGCAGATGCTCAGTGGATACAATGTTGCGCGCTGGGGAAAACCCCAGGAATAATCCACAGCAGGCAGGCAAGCAAAGTATAAATAAGGGGGGGATTGGTTAGCTGCCTGCAACTCTTGCTTGTACCCGAATAAGGTTTTGCCTGCAACGCGGCCTTGTACTGCTTGAGGCGACGTGACATTCATGCACAAGGCACAGGTGCTGGCAGGTTTCTGCGGGCACCCACAGTGCAGCGTTGCATTCTTGAAACCGTTGCTTGACCCTTTCCCTAAAATCAGGAAGATTCGCTTACACCTCTTATGGCTTATAATAGCCGTCTCCTGGGATAACAATAGCAATACTGAGAAGAATGAAAATAAAACGCATCATAGGCTGAAGAAATTAAACGCTCGGCACGTCTTTTCTTCAGCCTTACATGACTATATATCTATATATGTATACATCCATATATTTGGGAAGAAATCCATAAAAATATATATCGATATATATGTATTTCTATATATTTATATAGATATTTATCTATACACAGAAACAGATAGATAGATAGATAGATAGATAGATAGATAGATAGATAGATAGATAGATAGATAGATAGATAGATAGATAGATTGATAGAAAGACTGTATGCAATAACCCTGGATGTCTGACAGTTGAAGCAGACTGGTGATGTCATTAAGACTCTATTATGACACGTACAGCTTGGAAGCATAAATACTACAGCACGGCAGCCATTTATAGCCAGTCTCCATTGGAGATGGAAGTGGGCAGAAATGTACTGGCCTATCTTCCCAAGACGCCACAGCAGCCGGACAAATTGTATGTTCGACAGAATGGCTGTTTTATTCAGCCCATAAGGGTGACTACCCACTACAGGTTTTTTTTTCACTGCGAAATTCGTAGCAGTTTTTTTTCTGCAGGGGTCTATGGGACTTGTAATGTTAAAATCGAAATCACGCAAAATCGCAATTTACCGCAAAATCGCGATTTTAACATTACAAGTCCCATAGACCCCTGCAGAAAAAAAAAAAAGCTGCGAATTTCGCAGTGAAAAAAAACTGTAGTGAGTAGTCACCCTAAGGGGGAAACGGCGGCCTACAAAATCTGATTGGTCGCTGCTGCCACCATTTATGAAAAGGTCGGCTCAGTTCTTCCATGGATAAGAATAAGGTAGGTACATAGGCAGGCAGGTAGGTTCAGTTTTTGTAGGTTGAGGAATGCTTATGGGCAAGGCCTTATGTCTGAACGCTGGCGCATGAAATGGCAGAGAGGCCCGGCACTGTGCATTCACTGATCATTGCCGTCAGCTGCTGTCTGCTTTCAAGCATGAATCAGGGGCTTGACACTTATCAACTGGCTTTGATTGTGGGTCACGCAGGTTGGTTGCAATGCCCTAGTATAAACGATACCTGGAACACAAGCCAGTCCTCAGGATGCATTCTAACTCAAGAGCACGATCACGTTGTGCCTGACCAATGTTTCCATCTTGGGTAGTAGCACAGTCCTAAGCGATATGGAGTGGAGTTGGCATATGAGCTGGTCTGTGGTTTTGCTTCCAACAGTTTCTACCGCACGCAGATGCTCAGTGGATACAATGTTGCGCGCTGGGGAAAACCCCAGGAATAATCCACAGCAGGCAGGCAAGCAAAGTATAAATAAGGGGGGGATTGGTTAGCTGCCTGCAACTCTTGCTTGTACCCGAATAAGGTTTTGCCTGCAACGCGGCCTTGTACTGCTTGAGGCGACGTGACATTCATGCACAAGGCACAGGTGCTGGCAGGTTTCTGCGGGCACCCACAGTGCAGCGTTGCATTCTTGAAACCGTTGCTTGACCCTTTCCCTAAAATCAGGAAGATTCGCTTACACCTCTTATGGCTTATAATAGCCGTCTCCTGGGATAACAATAGCAATACTGAGAAGAATGAAAATAAAACGCATCATAGGCTGAAGAAATTAAACGCTCGGCACGTCTTTTCTTCAGCCTTACATGACTATATATCTATATATGTATACATCCATATATTTGGGAAGAAATCCATAAAAATATATATCGATATATATGTATTTCTATATATTTATATAGATATTTATCTATACACAGAAACAGATAGATAGATAGATAGATAGATAGATAGATAGATTGATAGAAAGACTGTATGCAATAACCCTGGATGTCTGACAGTTGAAGCAGACTGGTGATGTCATTAAGACTCTATTATGACACGTACAGCTTGGAAGCATAAATACTACAGCACGGCAGCCATTTATAGCCAGTCTCCATTGGAGATGGAAGTGGGCAGAAATGTACTGGCCTATCTTCCCAAGACGCCACAGCAGCCGGACAAATTGTATGTTCGACAGAATGGCTGTTTTATTCAGCCCATAAGGGTGACTACCCACTACAGGTTTTTTTTTCACTGCGAAATTCGTAGCAGTTTTTTTTCTGCAGGGGTCTATGGGACTTGTAATGTTAAAATCGAAATCACGCAAAATCGCAATTTACCGCAAAATCGCGATTTTAACATTACAAGTCCCATAGACCCCTGCAGAAAAAAAAAAAAGCTGCGAATTTCGCAGTGAAAAAAAACTGTAGTGAGTAGTCACCCTAAGGGGGAAACGGCGGCCTACAAAATCTGATTGGTCGCTGCTGCCACCATT
The DNA here is from genome assembly GCF_035609145.1 of Eleutherodactylus coqui. NCBI lineage: Eukaryota > Metazoa > Chordata > Amphibia > Anura > Eleutherodactylidae > Eleutherodactylus > Eleutherodactylus coqui. The sequence continues at coordinate 198,218 of NW_027102459.1, read as the reverse complement.
TATGAAAAGGTCGGCTCAGTTCTTCCATGGATAAGAATAAGGTAGGTACATAGGCAGGCAGGTAGGTTCAGTTTTTGTAGGTTGAGGAATGCTTATGGGCAAGGCCTTATGTCTGAACGCTGGCGCATGAAATGGCAGAGAGGCCCGGCACTGTGCATTCACTGATCATTGCCGTCAGCTGCTGTCTGCTTTCAAGCATGAATCAGGGGCTTGACACTTATCAACTGGCTTTGATTGTGGGTCACGCAGGTTGGTTGCAATGCCCTAGTATAAACGATACCTGGAACACAAGCCAGTCCTCAGGATGCATTCTAACTCAAGAGCACGATCACGTTGTGCCTGACCAATGTTTCCATCTTGGGTAGTAGCACAGTCCTAAGCGATATGGAGTGGAGTTGGCATATGAGCTGGTCTGTGGTTTTGCTTCCAACAGTTTCTACCGCACGCAGATGCTCAGTGGATACAATGTTGCGCGCTGGGGAAAACCCCAGGAATAATCCACAGCAGGCAGGCAAGCAAAGTATAAATAAGGGGGGGATTGGTTAGCTGCCTGCAACTCTTGCTTGTACCCGAATAAGGTTTTGCCTGCAACGCGGCCTTGTACTGCTTGAGGCGACGTGACATTCATGCACAAGGCACAGGTGCTGGCAGGTTTCTGCGGGCACCCACAGTGCAGCGTTGCATTCTTGAAACCGTTGCTTGACCCTTTCCCTAAAATCAGGAAGATTCGCTTACACCTCTTATGGCTTATAATAGCCGTCTCCTGGGATAACAATAGCAATACTGAGAAGAATGAAAATAAAACGCATCATAGGCTGAAGAAATTAAACGCTCGGCACGTCTTTTCTTCAGCCTTACATGACTATATATCTATATATGTATACATCCATATATTTGGGAAGAAATCCATAAAAATATATATCGATATATATGTATTTCTATATATTTATATAGATATTTATCTATACACAGAAACAGATAGATAGATAGATAGATAGATAGATAGATAGATAGATAGATAGATAGATAGATAGATAGATAGATAGATTGATAGAAAGACTGTATGCAATAACCCTGGATGTCTGACAGTTGAAGCAGACTGGTGATGTCATTAAGACTCTATTATGACACGTACAGCTTGGAAGCATAAATACTACAGCACGGCAGCCATTTATAGCCAGTCTCCATTGGAGATGGAAGTGGGCAGAAATGTACTGGCCTATCTTCCCAAGACGCCACAGCAGCCGGACAAATTGTATGTTCGACAGAATGGCTGTTTTATTCAGCCCATAAGGGTGACTACCCACTACAGGTTTTTTTTTCACTGCGAAATTCGTAGCAGTTTTTTTTCTGCAGGGGTCTATGGGACTTGTAATGTTAAAATCGAAATCACGCAAAATCGCAATTTACCGCAAAATCGCGATTTTAACATTACAAGTCCCATAGACCCCTGCAGAAAAAAAAAAAAGCTGCGAATTTCGCAGTGAAAAAAAACTGTAGTGAGTAGTCACCCTAAGGGGGAAACGGCGGCCTACAAAATCTGATTGGTCGCTGCTGCCACCATTTATGAAAAGGTCGGCTCAGTTCTTCCATGGATAAGAATAAGGTAGGTACATAGGCAGGCAGGTAGGTTCAGTTTTTGTAGGTTGAGGAATGCTTATGGGCAAGGCCTTATGTCTGAACGCTGGCGCATGAAATGGCAGAGAGGCCCGGCACTGTGCATTCACTGATCATTGCCGTCAGCTGCTGTCTGCTTTCAAGCATGAATCAGGGGCTTGACACTTATCAACTGGCTTTGATTGTGGGTCACGCAGGTTGGTTGCAATGCCCTAGTATAAACGATACCTGGAACACAAGCCAGTCCTCAGGATGCATTCTAACTCAAGAGCACGATCACGTTGTGCCTGACCAATGTTTCCATCTTGGGTAGTAGCACAGTCCTAAGCGATATGGAGTGGAGTTGGCATATGAGCTGGTCTGTGGTTTTGCTTCCAACAGTTTCTACCGCACGCAGATGCTCAGTGGATACAATGTTGCGCGCTGGGGAAAACCCCAGGAATAATCCACAGCAGGCAGGCAAGCAAAGTATAAATAAGGGGGGGATTGGTTAGCTGCCTGCAACTCTTGCTTGTACCCGAATAAGGTTTTGCCTGCAACGCGGCCTTGTACTGCTTGAGGCGACGTGACATTCATGCACAAGGCACAGGTGCTGGCAGGTTTCTGCGGGCACCCACAGTGCAGCGTTGCATTCTTGAAACCGTTGCTTGACCCTTTCCCTAAAATCAGGAAGATTCGCTTACACCTCTTATGGCTTATAATAGCCGTCTCCTGGGATAACAATAGCAATACTGAGAAGAATGAAAATAAAACGCATCATAGGCTGAAGAAATTAAACGCTCGGCACGTCTTTTCTTCAGCCTTACATGACTATATATCTATATATGTATACATCCATATATTTGGGAAGAAATCCATAAAAATATATATCGATATATATGTATTTCTATATATTTATATAGATATTTATCTATACACAGAAACAGATAGATAGATAGATAGATAGATAGATAGATAGATAGATAGATAGATAGATAGATAGATAGATAGATAGATTGATAGAAAGACTGTATGCAATAACCCTGGATGTCTGACAGTTGAAGCAGACTGGTGATGTCATTAAGACTCTATTATGACACGTACAGCTTGGAAGCATAAATACTACAGCACGGCAGCCATTTATAGCCAGTCTCCATTGGAGATGGAAGTGGGCAGAAATGTACTGGCCTATCTTCCCAAGACGCCACAGCAGCCGGACAAATTGTATGTTCGACAGAATGGCTGTTTTATTCAGCCCATAAGGGTGACTACCCACTACAGGTTTTTTTTTCACTGCGAAATTCGTAGCAGTTTTTTTTCTGCAGGGGTCTATGGGACTTGTAATGTTAAAATCGAAATCACGCAAAATCGCAATTTACCGCAAAATCGCGATTTTAACATTACAAGTCCCATAGACCCCTGCAGAAAAAAAAAAAAGCTGCGAATTTCGCAGTGAAAAAAAACTGTAGTGAGTAGTCACCCTAAGGGGGAAACGGCGGCCTACAAAATCTGATTGGTCGCTGCTGCCACCATTTATGAAAAGGTCGGCTCAGTTCTTCCATGGATAAGAATAAGGTAGGTACATAGGCAGGCAGGTAGGTTCAGTTTTTGTAGGTTGAGGAATGCTTATGGGCAAGGCCTTATGTCTGAACGCTGGCGCATGAAATGGCAGAGAGGCCCGGCACTGTGCATTCACTGATCATTGCCGTCAGCTGCTGTCTGCTTTCAAGCATGAATCAGGGGCTTGACACTTATCAACTGGCTTTGATTGTGGGTCACGCAGGTTGGTTGCAATGCCCTAGTATAAACGATACCTGGAACACAAGCCAGTCCTCAGGATGCATTCTAACTCAAGAGCACGATCACGTTGTGCCTGACCAATGTTTCCATCTTGGGTAGTAGCACAGTCCTAAGCGATATGGAGTGGAGTTGGCATATGAGCTGGTCTGTGGTTTTGCTTCCAACAGTTTCTACCGCACGCAGATGCTCAGTGGATACAATGTTGCGCGCTGGGGAAAACCCCAGGAATAATCCACAGCAGGCAGGCAAGCAAAGTATAAATAAGGGGGGGATTGGTTAGCTGCCTGCAACTCTTGCTTGTACCCGAATAAGGTTTTGCCTGCAACGCGGCCTTGTACTGCTTGAGGCGACGTGACATTCATGCACAAGGCACAGGTGCTGGCAGGTTTCTGCGGGCACCCACAGTGCAGCGTTGCATTCTTGAAACCGTTGCTTGACCCTTTCCCTAAAATCAGGAAGATTCGCTTACACCTCTTATGGCTTATAATAGCCGTCTCCTGGGATAACAATAGCAATACTGAGAAGAATGAAAATAAAACGCATCATAGGCTGAAGAAATTAAACGCTCGGCACGTCTTTTCTTCAGCCTTACATGACTATATATCTATATATGTATACATCCATATATTTGGGAAGAAATCCATAAAAATATATATCGATATATATGTATTTCTATATATTTATATAGATATTTATCTATACACAGAAACAGATAGATAGATAGATAGATAGATAGATAGATAGATAGATAGATAGATAGATAGATAGATAGATAGATTGATAGAAAGACTGTATGCAATAACCCTGGATGTCTGACAGTTGAAGCAGACTGGTGATGTCATTAAGACTCTATTATGACACGTACAGCTTGGAAGCATAAATACTACAGCACGGCAGCCATTTATAGCCAGTCTCCATTGGAGATGGAAGTGGGCAGAAATGTACTGGCCTATCTTCCCAAGACGCCACAGCAGCCGGACAAATTGTATGTTCGACAGAATGGCTGTTTTATTCAGCCCATAAGGGTGACTACCCACTACAGGTTTTTTTTTCACTGCGAAATTCGTAGCAGTTTTTTTTCTGCAGGGGTCTATGGGACTTGTAATGTTAAAATCGAAATCACGCAAAATCGCAATTTACCGCAAAATCGCGATTTTAACATTACAAGTCCCATAGACCCCTGCAGAAAAAAAAAAAAGCTGCGAATTTCGCAGTGAAAAAAAACTGTAGTGAGTAGTCACCCTAAGGGGGAAACGGCGGCCTACAAAATCTGATTGGTCGCTGCTGCCACCATTTATGAAAAGGTCGGCTCAGTTCTTCCATGGATAAGAATAAGGTAGGTACATAGGCAGGCAGGTAGGTTCAGTTTTTGTAGGTTGAGGAATGCTTATGGGCAAGGCCTTATGTCTGAACGCTGGCGCATGAAATGGCAGAGAGGCCCGGCACTGTGCATTCACTGATCATTGCCGTCAGCTGCTGTCTGCTTTCAAGCATGAATCAGGGGCTTGACACTTATCAACTGGCTTTGATTGTGGGTCACGCAGGTTGGTTGCAATGCCCTAGTATAAACGATACCTGGAACACAAGCCAGTCCTCAGGATGCATTCTAACTCAAGAGCACGATCACGTTGTGCCTGACCAATGTTTCCATCTTGGGTAGTAGCACAGTCCTAAGCGATATGGAGTGGAGTTGGCATATGAGCTGGTCTGTGGTTTTGCTTCCAACAGTTTCTACCGCACGCAGATGCTCAGTGGATACAATGTTGCGCGCTGGGGAAAACCCCAGGAATAATCCACAGCAGGCAGGCAAGCAAAGTATAAATAAGGGGGGGATTGGTTAGCTGCCTGCAACTCTTGCTTGTACCCGAATAAGGTTTTGCCTGCAACGCGGCCTTGTACTGCTTGAGGCGACGTGACATTCATGCACAAGGCACAGGTGCTGGCAGGTTTCTGCGGGCACCCACAGTGCAGCGTTGCATTCTTGAAACCGTTGCTTGACCCTTTCCCTAAAATCAGGAAGATTCGCTTACACCTCTTATGGCTTATAATAGCCGTCTCCTGGGATAACAATAGCAATACTGAGAAGAATGAAAATAAAACGCATCATAGGCTGAAGAAATTAAACGCTCGGCACGTCTTTTCTTCAGCCTTACATGACTATATATCTATATATGTATACATCCATATATTTGGGAAGAAATCCATAAAAATATATATCGATATATATGTATTTCTATATATTTATATAGATATTTATCTATACACAGAAACAGATAGATAGATAGATAGATAGATAGATAGATAGATAGATTGATAGAAAGACTGTATGCAATAACCCTGGATGTCTGACAGTTGAAGCAGACTGGTGATGTCATTAAGACTCTATTATGACACGTACAGCTTGGAAGCATAAATACTACAGCACGGCAGCCATTTATAGCCAGTCTCCATTGGAGATGGAAGTGGGCAGAAATGTACTGGCCTATCTTCCCAAGACGCCACAGCAGCCGGACAAATTGTATGTTCGACAGAATGGCTGTTTTATTCAGCCCATAAGGGTGACTACCCACTACAGGTTTTTTTTTCACTGCGAAATTCGTAGCAGTTTTTTTTCTGCAGGGGTCTATGGGACTTGTAATGTTAAAATCGAAATCACGCAAAATCGCAATTTACCGCAAAATCGCGATTTTAACATTACAAGTCCCATAGACCCCTGCAGAAAAAAAAAAAAGCTGCGAATTTCGCAGTGAAAAAAAACTGTAGTGAGTAGTCACCCTAAGGGGGAAACGGCGGCCTACAAAATCTGATTGGTCGCTGCTGCCACCATTTATGAAAAGGTCGGCTCAGTTCTTCCATGGATAAGAATAAGGTAGGTACATAGGCAGGCAGGTAGGTTCAGTTTTTGTAGGTTGAGGAATGCTTATGGGCAAGGCCTTATGTCTGAACGCTGGCGCATGAAATGGCACAGAGGCCCGGCACTGTGCATTCACTGATCATTGCCGTCAGCTGCTGTCTGCTTTCAAGCATGAATCAGGGGCTTGACACTTATCAACTGGCTTTGATTGTGGGTCACGCAGGTTGGTTGCAATGCCCTAGTATAAACGATACCTGGAACACAAGCCAGTCCTCAGGATGCATTCTAACTCAAGAGCACGATCACGTTGTGCCTGACCAATGTTTCCATCTTGGGTAGTAGCACAGTCCTAAGCGATATGGAGTGGAGTTGGCATATGAGCTGGTCTGTGGTTTTGCTTCCAACAGTTTCTACCGCACGCAGATGCTCAGTGGATACAATGTTGCGCGCTGGGGAAAACCCCAGGAATAATCCACAGCAGGCAGGCAAGCAAAGTATAAATAAGGGGGGGATTGGTTAGCTGCCTGCAACTCTTGCTTGTACCCGAATAAGGTTTTGCCTGCAACGCGGCCTTGTACTGCTTGAGGCGACGTGACATTCATGCACAAGGCACAGGTGCTGGCAGGTTTCTGCGGGCACCCACAGTGCAGCGTTGCATTCTTGAAACCGTTGCTTGACCCTTTCCCTAAAATCAGGAAGATTCGCTTACACCTCTTATGGCTTATAATAGCCGTCTCCTGGGATAACAATAGCAATACTGAGAAGAATGAAAATAAAACGCATCATAGGCTGAAGAAATTAAACGCTCGGCACGTCTTTTCTTCAGCCTTACATGACTATATATCTATATATGTATACATCCATATATTTGGGAAGAAATCCATAAAAATATATATCGATATATATGTATTTCTATATATTTATATAGATATTTATCTATACACAGAAACAGATAGATAGATAGATAGATAGATAGATAGATAGATAGATAGATAGATAGATAGATAGATAGATAGATTGATAGATAGATTGATAGAAAGACTGTATGCAATAACCCTGGATGTCTGACAGTTGAAGCAGACTGGTGATGTCATTAAGACTCTATTATGACACGTACAGCTTGGAAGCATAAATACTACAGCACGGCAGCCATTTATAGCCAGTCTCCATTGGAGATGGAAGTGGGCAGAAATGTACTGGCCTATCTTCCCAAGACGCCACAGCAGCCGGACAAATTGTATGTTCGACAGAATGGCTGTTTTATTCAGCCCATAAGGGTGACTACCCACTACAGGTTTTTTTTTCACTGCGAAATTCGTAGCAGTTTTTTTTCTGCAGGGGTCTATGGGACTTGTAATGTTAAAATCGAAATCACGCAAAATCGCAATTTACCGCAAAATCGCGATTTTAACATTACAAGTCCCATAGACCCCTGCAGAAAAAAAAAAAAGCTGCGAATTTCGCAGTGAAAAAAAACTGTAGTGAGTAGTCACCCTAAGGGGGAAACGGCGGCCTACAAAATCTGATTGGTCGCTGCTGCCACCATTTATGAAAAGGTCGGCTCAGTTCTTCCATGGATAAGAATAAGGTAGGTACATAGGCAGGCAGGTAGGTTCAGTTTTTGTAGGTTGAGGAATGCTTATGGGCAAGGCCTTATGTCTGAACGCTGGCGCATGAAATGGCAGAGAGGCCCGGCACTGTGCATTCACTGATCATTGCCGTCAGCTGCTGTCTGCTTTCAAGCATGAATCAGGGGCTTGACACTTATCAACTGGCTTTGATTGTGGGTCACGCAGGTTGGTTGCAATGCCCTAGTATAAACGATACCTGGAACACAAGCCAGTCCTCAGGATGCATTCTAACTCAAGAGCACGATCACGTTGTGCCTGACCAATGTTTCCATCTTGGGTAGTAGCACAGTCCTAAGCGATATGGAGTGGAGTTGGCATATGAGCTGGTCTGTGGTTTTGCTTCCAACAGTTTCTACCGCACGCAGATGCTCAGTGGATACAATGTTGCGCGCTGGGGAAAACCCCAGGAATAATCCACAGCAGGCAGGCAAGCAAAGTATAAATAAGGGGGGGATTGGTTAGCTGCCTGCAACTCTTGCTTGTACCCGAATAAGGTTTTGCCTGCAACGCGGCCTTGTACTGCTTGAGGCGACGTGACATTCATGCACAAGGCACAGGTGCTGGCAGGTTTCTGCGGGCACCCACAGTGCAGCGTTGCATTCTTGAAACCGTTGCTTGACCCTTTCCCTAAAATCAGGAAGATTCGCTTACACCTCTTATGGCTTATAATAGCCGTCTCCTGGGATAACAATAGCAATACTGAGAAGAATGAAAATAAAACGCATCATAGGCTGAAGAAATTAAACGCTCGGCACGTCTTTTCTTCAGCCTTACATGACTATATATCTATATATGTATACATCCATATATTTGGGAAGAAATCCATAAAAATATATATCGATATATATGTATTTCTATATATTTATATAGATATTTATCTATACACAGAAACAGATAGATAGATAGATAGATAGATAGATAGATAGATAGATTGATAGAAAGACTGTATGCAATAACCCTGGATGTCTGACAGTTGAAGCAGACTGGTGATGTCATTAAGACTCTATTATGACACGTACAGCTTGGAAGCATAAATACTACAGCACGGCAGCCATTTATAGCCAGTCTCCATTGGAGATGGAAGTGGGCAGAAATGTACTGGCCTATCTTCCCAAGACGCCACAGCAGCCGGACAAATTGTATGTTCGACAGAATGGCTGTTTTATTCAGCCCATAAGGGTGACTACCCACTACAGGTTTTTTTTTCACTGCGAAATTCGTAGCAGTTTTTTTTCTGCAGGGGTCTATGGGACTTGTAATGTTAAAATCGAAATCACGCAAAATCGCAATTTACCGCAAAATCGCGATTTTAACATTACAAGTCCCATAGACCCCTGCAGAAAAAAAAAAAAGCTGCGAATTTCGCAGTGAAAAAAAACTGTAGTGAGTAGTCACCCTAAGGGGGAAACGGCGGCCTACAAAATCTGATTGGTCGCTGCTGCCACCATTTATGAAAAGGTCGGCTCAGTTCTTCCATGGATAAGAATAAGGTAGGTACATAGGCAGGCAGGTAGGTTCAGTTTTTGTAGGTTGAGGAATGCTTATGGGCAAGGCCTTATGTCTGAACGCTGGCGCATGAAATGGCAGAGAGGCCCGGCACTGTGCATTCACTGATCATTGCCGTCAGCTGCTGTCTGCTTTCAAGCATGAATCAGGGGCTTGACACTTATCAACTGGCTTTGATTGTGGGTCACGCAGGTTGGTTGCAATGCCCTAGTATAAACGATACCTGGAACACAAGCCAGTCCTCAGGATGCATTCTAACTCAAGAGCACGATCACGTTGTGCCTGACCAATGTTTCCATCTTGGGTAGTAGCACAGTCCTAAGCGATATGGAGTGGAGTTGGCATATGAGCTGGTCTGTGGTTTTGCTTCCAACAGTTTCTACCGCACGCAGATGCTCAGTGGATACAATGTTGCGCGCTGGGGAAAACCCCAGGAATAATCCACAGCAGGCAGGCAAGCAAAGTATAAATAAGGGGGGGATTGGTTAGCTGCCTGCAACTCTTGCTTGTACCCGAATAAGGTTTTGCCTGCAACGCGGCCTTGTACTGCTTGAGGCGACGTGACATTCATGCACAAGGCACAGGTGCTGGCAGGTTTCTGCGGGCACCCACAGTGCAGCGTTGCATTCTTGAAACCGTTGCTTGACCCTTTCCCTAAAATCAGGAAGATTCGCTTACACCTCTTATGGCTTATAATAGCCGTCTCCTGGGATAACAATAGCAATACTGAGAAGAATGAAAATAAAACGCATCATAGGCTGAAGAAATTAAACGCTCGGCACGTCTTTTCTTCAGCCTTACATGACTATATATCTATATATGTATACATCCATATATTTGGGAAGAAATCCATAAAAATATATATCGATATATATGTATTTCTATATATTTATATAGATATTTATCTATACACAGAAACAGATAGATAGATAGATAGATAGATAGATAGATAGATAGATAGATAGATAGATTGATAGAAAGACTGTATGCAATAACCCTGGATGTCTGACAGTTGAAGCAGACTGGTGATGTCATTAAGACTCTATTATGACACGTACAGCTTGGAAGCATAAATACTACAGCACGGCAGCCATTTATAGCCAGTCTCCATTGGAGATGGAAGTGGGCAGAAATGTACTGGCCTATCTTCCCAAGACGCCACAGCAGCCGGACAAATTGTATGTTCGACAGAATGGCTGTTTTATTCAGCCCATAAGGGTGACTACCCACTACAGGTTTTTTTTTCACTGCGAAATTCGTAGCAGTTTTTTTTCTGCAGGGGTCTATGGGACTTGTAATGTTAAAATCGAAATCACGCAAAATCGCAATTTACCGCAAAATCGCGATTTTAACATTACAAGTCCCATAGACCCCTGCAGAAAAAAAAAAAAGCTGCGAATTTCGCAGTGAAAAAAAACTGTAGTGAGTAGTCACCCTAAGGGGGAAACGGCGGCCTACAAAATCTGATTGGTCGCTGCTGCCACCATTTATGAAAAGGTCGGCTCAGTTCTTCCATGGATAAGAATAAGGTAGGTACATAGGCAGGCAGGTAGGTTCAGTTTTTGTAGGTTGAGGAATGCTTATGGGCAAGGCCTTATGTCTGAACGCTGGCGCATGAAATGGCACAGAGGCCCGGCACTGTGCATTCACTGATCATTGCCGTCAGCTGCTGTCTGCTTTCAAGCATGAATCAGGGGCTTGACACTTATCAACTGGCTTTGATTGTGGGTCACGCAGGTTGGTTGCAATGCCCTAGTATAAACGATACCTGGAACACAAGCCAGTCCTCAGGATGCATTCTAACTCAAGAGCACGATCACGTTGTGCCTGACCAATGTTTCCATCTTGGGTAGTAGCACAGTCCTAAGCGATATGGAGTGGAGTTGGCATATGAGCTGGTCTGTGGTTTTGCTTCCAACAGTTTCTACCGCACGCAGATGCTCAGTGGATACAATGTTGCGCGCTGGGGAAAACCCCAGGAATAATCCACAGCAGGCAGGCAAGCAAAGTATAAATAAGGGGGGGATTGGTTAGCTGCCTGCAACTCTTGCTTGTACCCGAATAAGGTTTTGCCTGCAACGCGGCCTTGTACTGCTTGAGGCGACGTGACATTCATGCACAAGGCACAGGTGCTGGCAGGTTTCTGCGGGCACCCACAGTGCAGCGTTGCATTCTTGAAACCGTTGCTTGACCCTTTCCCTAAAATCAGGAAGATTCGCTTACACCTCTTATGGCTTATAATAGCCGTCTCCTGGGATAACAATAGCAATACTGAGAAGAATGAAAATAAAACGCATCATAGGCTGAAGAAATTAAACGCTCGGCACGTCTTTTCTTCAGCCTTACATGACTATATATCTATATATGTATACATCCATATATTTGGGAAGAAATCCATAAAAATATATATCGATATATATGTATTTCTATATATTTATATAGATATTTATCTATACACAGAAACAGATAGATAGATAGATAGATAGATAGATAGATAGATAGATAGATAGATAGATAGATAGATAGATAGATAGATAGATAGATAGATTGATAGATAGATTGATAGAAAGACTGTATGCAATAACCCTGGATGTCTGACAGTTGAAGCAGACTGGTGATGTCATTAAGACTCTATTATGACACGTACAGCTTGGAAGCATAAATACTACAGCACGGCAGCCATTTATAGCCAGTCTCCATTGGAGATGGAAGTGGGCAGAAATGTACTGGCCTATCTTCCCAAGACGCCACAGCAGCCGGACAAATTGTATGTTCGACAGAATGGCTGTTTTATTCAGCCCATAAGGGTGACTACCCACTACAGGTTTTTTTTTCACTGCGAAATTCGTAGCAGTTTTTTTTCTGCAGGGGTCTATGGGACTTGTAATGTTAAAATCGAAATCACGCAAAATCGCAATTTACCGCAAAATCGCGATTTTAACATTACAAGTCCCATAGACCCCTGCAGAAAAAAAAAAAAGCTGCGAATTTCGCAGTGAAAAAAAACTGTAGTGAGTAGTCACCCTAAGGGGGAAACGGCGGCCTACAAAATCTGATTGGTCGCTGCTGCCACCATTTATGAAAAGGTCGGCTCAGTTCTTCCATGGATAAGAATAAGGTAGGTACATAGGCAGGCAGGTAGGTTCAGTTTTTGTAGGTTGAGGAATGCTTATGGGCAAGGCCTTATGTCTGAACGCTGGCGCATGAAATGGCAGAGAGGCCCGGCACTGTGCATTCACTGATCATTGCCGTCAGCTGCTGTCTGCTTTCAAGCATGAATCAGGGGCTTGACACTTATCAACTGGCTTTGATTGTGGGTCACGCAGGTTGGTTGCAATGCCCTAGTATAAACGATACCTGGAACACAAGCCAGTCCTCAGGATGCATTCTAACTCAAGAGCACGATCACGTTGTGCCTGACCAATGTTTCCATCTTGGGTAGTAGCACAGTCCTAAGCGATATGGAGTGGAGTTGGCATATGAGCTGGTCTGTGGTTTTGCTTCCAACAGTTTCTACCGCACGCAGATGCTCAGTGGATACAATGTTGCGCGCTGGGGAAAACCCCAGGAATAATCCACAGCAGGCAGGCAAGCAAAGTATAAATAAGGGGGGGATTGGTTAGCTGCCTGCAACTCTTGCTTGTACCCGAATAAGGTTTTGCCTGCAACGCGGCCTTGTACTGCTTGAGGCGACGTGACATTCATGCACAAGGCACAGGTGCTGGCAGGTTTCTGCGGGCACCCACAGTGCAGCGTTGCATTCTTGAAACCGTTGCTTGACCCTTTCCCTAAAATCAGGAAGATTCGCTTACACCTCTTATGGCTTATAATAGCCGTCTCCTGGGATAACAATAGCAATACTGAGAAGAATGAAAATAAAACGCATCATAGGCTGAAGAAATTAAACGCTCGGCACGTCTTTTCTTCAGCCTTACATGACTATATATCTATATATGTATACATCCATATATTTGGGAAGAAATCCATAAAAATATATATCGATATATATGTATTTCTATATATTTATATAGATATTTATCTATACACAGAAACAGATAGATAGATAGATAGATAGATAGATAGATAGATAGATTGATAGAAAGACTGTATGCAATAACCCTGGATGTCTGACAGTTGAAGCAGACTGGTGATGTCATTAAGACTCTATTATGACACGTACAGCTTGGAAGCATAAATACTACAGCACGGCAGCCATTTATAGCCAGTCTCCATTGGAGATGGAAGTGGGCAGAAATGTACTGGCCTATCTTCCCAAGACGCCACAGCAGCCGGACAAATTGTATGTTCGACAGAATGGCTGTTTTATTCAGCCCATAAGGGTGACTACCCACTACAGGTTTTTTTTTCACTGCGAAATTCGTAGCAGTTTTTTTTCTGCAGGGGTCTATGGGACTTGTAATGTTAAAATCGAAATCACGCAAAATCGCAATTTACCGCAAAATCGCGATTTTAACATTACAAGTCCCATAGACCCCTGCAGAAAAAAAAAAAAGCTGCGAATTTCGCAGTGAAAAAAAACTGTAGTGAGTAGTCACCCTAAGGGGGAAACGGCGGCCTACAAAATCTGATTGGTCGCTGCTGCCACCATTTATGAAAAGGTCGGCTCAGTTCTTCCATGGATAAGAATAAGGTAGGTACATAGGCAGGCAGGTAGGTTCAGTTTTTGTAGGTTGAGGAATGCTTATGGGCAAGGCCTTATGTCTGAACGCTGGCGCATGAAATGGCACAGAGGCCCGGCACTGTGCATTCACTGATCATTGCCGTCAGCTGCTGTCTGCTTTCAAGCATGAATCAGGGGCTTGACACTTATCAACTGGCTTTGATTGTGGGTCACGCAGGTTGGTTGCAATGCCCTAGTATAAACGATACCTGGAACACAAGCCAGTCCTCAGGATGCATTCTAACTCAAGAGCACGATCACGTTGTGCCTGACCAATGTTTCCATCTTGGGTAGTAGCACAGTCCTAAGCGATATGGAGTGGAGTTGGCATATGAGCTGGTCTGTGGTTTTGCTTCCAACAGTTTCTACCGCACGCAGATGCTCAGTGGATACAATGTTGCGCGCTGGGGAAAACCCCAGGAATAATCCACAGCAGGCAGGCAAGCAAAGTATAAATAAGGGGGGGATTGGTTAGCTGCCTGCAACTCTTGCTTGTACCCGAATAAGGTTTTGCCTGCAACGCGGCCTTGTACTGCTTGAGGCGACGTGACATTCATGCACAAGGCACAGGTGCTGGCAGGTTTCTGCGGGCACCCACAGTGCAGCGTTGCATTCTTGAAACCGTTGCTTGACCCTTTCCCTAAAATCAGGAAGATTCGCTTACACCTCTTATGGCTTATAATAGCCGTCTCCTGGGATAACAATAGCAATACTGAGAAGAATGAAAATAAAACGCATCATAGGCTGAAGAAATTAAACGCTCGGCACGTCTTTTCTTCAGCCTTACATGACTATATATCTATATATGTATACATCCATATATTTGGGAAGAAATCCATAAAAATATATATCGATATATATGTATTTCTATATATTTATATAGATATTTATCTATACACAGAAACAGATAGATAGATAGATAGATAGATAGATAGATAGATAGATAGATAGATAGATAGATAGATAGATAGATAGATAGATAGATAGATAGATAGATAGATAGATTGATAGAAAGACTGTATGCAATAACCCTGGATGTCTGACAGTTGAAGCAGACTGGTGATGTCATTAAGACTCTATTATGACACGTACAGCTTGGAAGCATAAATACTACAGCACGGCAGCCATTTATAGCCAGTCTCCATTGGAGATGGAAGTGGGCAGAAATGTACTGGCCTATCTTCCCAAGACGCCACAGCAGCCGGACAAATTGTATGTTCGACAGAATGGCTGTTTTATTCAGCCCATAAGGGTGACTACCCACTACAGGTTTTTTTTTCACTGCGAAATTCGTAGCAGTTTTTTTTCTGCAGGGGTCTATGGGACTTGTAATGTTAAAATCGAAATCACGCAAAATCGCAATTTACCGCAAAATCGCGATTTTAACATTACAAGTCCCATAGACCCCTGCAGAAAAAAAAAAAAGCTGCGAATTTCGCAGTGAAAAAAAACTGTAGTGAGTAGTCACCCTAAGGGGGAAACGGCGGCCTACAAAATCTGATTGGTCGCTGCTGCCACCATTTATGAAAAGGTCGGCTCAGTTCTTCCATGGATAAGAATAAGGTAGGTACATAGGCAGGCAGGTAGGTTCAGTTTTTGTAGGTTGAGGAATGCTTATGGGCAAGGCCTTATGTCTGAACGCTGGCGCATGAAATGGCAGAGAGGCCCGGCACTGTGCATTCACTGATCATTGCCGTCAGCTGCTGTCTGCTTTCAAGCATGAATCAGGGGCTTGACACTTATCAACTGGCTTTGATTGTGGGTCACGCAGGTTGGTTGCAATGCCCTAGTATAAACGATACCTGGAACACAAGCCAGTCCTCAGGATGCATTCTAACTCAAGAGCACGATCACGTTGTGCCTGACCAATGTTTCCATCTTGGGTAGTAGCACAGTCCTAAGCGATATGGAGTGGAGTTGGCATATGAGCTGGTCTGTGGTTTTGCTTCCAACAGTTTCTACCGCACGCAGATGCTCAGTGGATACAATGTTGCGCGCTGGGGAAAACCCCAGGAATAATCCACAGCAGGCAGGCAAGCAAAGTATAAATAAGGGGGGGATTGGTTAGCTGCCTGCAACTCTTGCTTGTACCCGAATAAGGTTTTGCCTGCAACGCGGCCTTGTACTGCTTGAGGCGACGTGACATTCATGCACAAGGCACAGGTGCTGGCAGGTTTCTGCGGGCACCCACAGTGCAGCGTTGCATTCTTGAAACCGTTGCTTGACCCTTTCCCTAAAATCAGGAAGATTCGCTTACACCTCTTATGGCTTATAATAGCCGTCTCCTGGGATAACAATAGCAATACTGAGAAGAATGAAAATAAAACGCATCATAGGCTGAAGAAATTAAACGCTCGGCACGTCTTTTCTTCAGCCTTACATGACTATATATCTATATATGTATACATCCATATATTTGGGAAGAAATCCATAAAAATATATATCGATATATATGTATTTCTATATATTTATATAGATATTTATCTATACACAGAAACAGATAGATAGATAGATAGATAGATAGATAGATAGATAGATAGATAGATAGATAGATAGATAGATAGATAGATTGATAGAAAGACTGTATGCAATAACCCTGGATGTCTGACAGTTGAAGCAGACTGGTGATGTCATTAAGACTCTATTATGACACGTACAGCTTGGAAGCATAAATACTACAGCACGGCAGCCATTTATAGCCAGTCTCCATTGGAGATGGAAGTGGGCAGAAATGTACTGGCCTATCTTCCCAAGACGCCACAGCAGCCGGACAAATTGTATGTTCGACAGAATGGCTGTTTTATTCAGCCCATAAGGGTGACTACCCACTACAGGTTTTTTTTTCACTGCGAAATTCGTAGCAGTTTTTTTTCTGCAGGGGTCTATGGGACTTGTAATGTTAAAATCGAAATCACGCAAAATCGCAATTTACCGCAAAATCGCGATTTTAACATTACAAGTCCCATAGACCCCTGCAGAAAAAAAAAAAAGCTGCGAATTTCGCAGTGAAAAAAAACTGTAGTGAGTAGTCACCCTAAGGGGGAAACGGCGGCCTACAAAATCTGATTGGTCGCTGCTGCCACCATTTATGAAAAGGTCGGCTCAGTTCTTCCATGGATAAGAATAAGGTAGGTACATAGGCAGGCAGGTAGGTTCAGTTTTTGTAGGTTGAGGAATGCTTATGGGCAAGGCCTTATGTCTGAACGCTGGCGCATGAAATGGCAGAGAGGCCCGGCACTGTGCATTCACTGATCATTGCCGTCAGCTGCTGTCTGCTTTCAAGCATGAATCAGGGGCTTGACACTTATCAACTGGCTTTGATTGTGGGTCACGCAGGTTGGTTGCAATGCCCTAGTATAAACGATACCTGGAACACAAGCCAGTCCTCAGGATGCATTCTAACTCAAGAGCACGATCACGTTGTGCCTGACCAATGTTTCCATCTTGGGTAGTAGCACAGTCCTAAGCGATATGGAGTGGAGTTGGCATATGAGCTGGTCTGTGGTTTTGCTTCCAACAGTTTCTACCGCACGCAGATGCTCAGTGGATACAATGTTGCGCGCTGGGGAAAACCCCAGGAATAATCCACAGCAGGCAGGCAAGCAAAGTATAAATAAGGGGGGGATTGGTTAGCTGCCTGCAACTCTTGCTTGTACCCGAATAAGGTTTTGCCTGCAACGCGGCCTTGTACTGCTTGAGGCGACGTGACATTCATGCACAAGGCACAGGTGCTGGCAGGTTTCTGCGGGCACCCACAGTGCAGCGTTGCATTCTTGAAACCGTTGCTTGACCCTTTCCCTAAAATCAGGAAGATTCGCTTACACCTCTTATGGCTTATAATAGCCGTCTCCTGGGATAACAATAGCAATACTGAGAAGAATGAAAATAAAACGCATCATAGGCTGAAGAAATTAAACGCTCGGCACGTCTTTTCTTCAGCCTTACATGACTATATATCTATATATGTATACATCCATATATTTGGGAAGAAATCCATAAAAATATATATCGATATATATGTATTTCTATATATTTATATAGATATTTATCTATACACAGAAACAGATAGATAGATAGATAGATAGATAGATAGATAGATAGATAGATAGATAGATTGATAGAAAGACTGTATGCAATAACCCTGGATGTCTGACAGTTGAAGCAGACTGGTGATGTCATTAAGACTCTATTATGACACGTACAGCTTGGAAGCATAAATACTACAGCACGGCAGCCATTTATAGCCAGTCTCCATTGGAGATGGAAGTGGGCAGAAATGTACTGGCCTATCTTCCCAAGACGCCACAGCAGCCGGACAAATTGTATGTTCGACAGAATGGCTGTTTTATTCAGCCCATAAGGGTGACTACCCACTACAGGTTTTTTTTTCACTGCGAAATTCGTAGCAGTTTTTTTTCTGCAGGGGTCTATGGGACTTGTAATGTTAAAATCGAAATCACGCAAAATCGCAATTTACCGCAAAATCGCGATTTTAACATTACAAGTCCCATAGACCCCTGCAGAAAAAAAAAAAAGCTGCGAATTTCGCAGTGAAAAAAAACTGTAGTGAGTAGTCACCCTAAGGGGGAAACGGCGGCCTACAAAATCTGATTGGTCGCTGCTGCCACCATTTATGAAAAGGTCGGCTCAGTTCTTCCATGGATAAGAATAAGGTAGGTACATAGGCAGGCAGGTAGGTTCAGTTTTTGTAGGTTGAGGAATGCTTATGGGCAAGGCCTTATGTCTGAACGCTGGCGCATGAAATGGCAGAGAGGCCCGGCACTGTGCATTCACTGATCATTGCCGTCAGCTGCTGTCTGCTTTCAAGCATGAATCAGGGGCTTGACACTTATCAACTGGCTTTGATTGTGGGTCACGCAGGTTGGTTGCAATGCCCTAGTATAAACGATACCTGGAACACAAGCCAGTCCTCAGGATGCATTCTAACTCAAGAGCACGATCACGTTGTGCCTGACCAATGTTTCCATGTTGGGTAGTAGCACAGTCCTAAGCGATATGGAGTGGAGTTGGCATATGAGCTGGTCTGTGGTTTTGCTTCCAACAGTTTCTACCGCACGCAGATGCTCAGTGGATACAATGTTGCGCGCTGGGGAAAACCCCAGGAATAATCCACAGCAGGCAGGCAAGCAAAGTATAAATAAGGGGGGGATTGGTTAGCTGCCTGCAACTCTTGCTTGTACCCGAATAAGGTTTTGCCTGCAACGCGGCCTTGTACTGCTTGAGGCGACGTGACATTCATGCACAAGGCACAGGTGCTGGCAGGTTTCTGCGGGCACCCACAGTGCAGCGTTGCATTCTTGAAACCGTTGCTTGACCCTTTCCCTAAAATCAGGAAGATTCGCTTACACCTCTTATGGCTTATAATAGCCGTCTCCTGGGATAACAATAGCAATACTGAGAAGAATGAAAATAAAACGCATCATAGGCTGAAGAAATTAAACGCTCGGCACGTCTTTTCTTCAGCCTTACATGACTATATATCTATATATGTATACATCCATATATTTGGGAAGAAATCCATAAAAATATATATCGATATATATGTATTTCTATATATTTATATAGATATTTATCTATACACAGAAACAGATAGATAGATAGATAGATAGATAGATAGATAGATAGATAGATTGATAGAAAGACTGTATGCAATAACCCTGGATGTCTGACAGTTGAAGCAGACTGGTGATGTCATTAAGACTCTATTATGACACGTACAGCTTGGAAGCATAAATACTACAGCACGGCAGCCATTTATAGCCAGTCTCCATTGGAGATGGAAGTGGGCAGAAATGTACTGGCCTATCTTCCCAAGACGCCACAGCAGCCGGACAAATTGTATGTTCGACAGAATGGCTGTTTTATTCAGCCCATAAGGGTGACTACCCACTACAGGTTTTTTTTTCACTGCGAAATTCGTAGCAGTTTTTTTTCTGCAGGGGTCTATGGGACTTGTAATGTTAAAATCGAAATCACGCAAAATCGCAATTTACCGCAAAATCGCGATTTTAACATTACAAGTCCCATAGACCCCTGCAGAAAAAAAAAAAAGCTGCGAATTTCGCAGTGAAAAAAAACTGTAGTGAGTAGTCACCCTAAGGGGGAAACGGCGGCCTACAAAATCTGATTGGTCGCTGCTGCCACCATTTATGAAAAGGTCGGCTCAGTTCTTCCATGGATAAGAATAAGGTAGGTACATAGGCAGGCAGGTAGGTTCAGTTTTTGTAGGTTGAGGAATGCTTATGGGCAAGGCCTTATGTCTGAACGCTGGCGCATGAAATGGCAGAGAGGCCCGGCACTGTGCATTCACTGATCATTGCCGTCAGCTGCTGTCTGCTTTCAAGCATGAATCAGGGGCTTGACACTTATCAACTGGCTTTGATTGTGGGTCACGCAGGTTGGTTGCAATGCCCTAGTATAAACGATACCTGGAACACAAGCCAGTCCTCAGGATGCATTCTAACTCAAGAGCACGATCACGTTGTGCCTGACCAATGTTTCCATCTTGGGTAGTAGCACAGTCCTAAGCGATATGGAGTGGAGTTGGCATATGAGCTGGTCTGTGGTTTTGCTTCCAACAGTTTCTACCGCACGCAGATGCTCAGTGGATACAATGTTGCGCGCTGGGGAAAACCCCAGGAATAATCCACAGCAGGCAGGCAAGCAAAGTATAAATAAGGGGGGGATTGGTTAGCTGCCTGCAACTCTTGCTTGTACCCGAATAAGGTTTTGCCTGCAACGCGGCCTTGTACTGCTTGAGGCGACGTGACATTCATGCACAAGGCACAGGTGCTGGCAGGTTTCTGCGGGCACCCACAGTGCAGCGTTGCATTCTTGAAACCGTTGCTTGACCCTTTCCCTAAAATCAGGAAGATTCGCTTACACCTCTTATGGCTTATAATAGCCGTCTCCTGGGATAACAATAGCAATACTGAGAAGAATGAAAATAAAACGCATCATAGGCTGAAGAAATTAAACGCTCGGCACGTCTTTTCTTCAGCCTTACATGACTATATATCTATATATGTATACATCCATATATTTGGGAAGAAATCCATAAAAATATATATCGATATATATGTATTTCTATATATTTATATAGATATTTATCTATACACAGAAACAGATAGATAGATAGATAGATAGATAGATAGATAGATAGATTGATAGAAAGACTGTATGCAATAACCCTGGATGTCTGACAGTTGAAGCAGACTGGTGATGTCATTAAGACTCTATTATGACACGTACAGCTTGGAAGCATAAATACTACAGCACGGCAGCCATTTATAGCCAGTCTCCATTGGAGATGGAAGTGGGCAGAAATGTACTGGCCTATCTTCCCAAGACGCCACAGCAGCCGGACAAATTGTATGTTCGACAGAATGGCTGTTTTATTCAGCCCATAAGGGTGACTACCCACTACAGGTTTTTTTTTCACTGCGAAATTCGTAGCAGTTTTTTTTCTGCAGGGGTCTATGGGACTTGTAATGTTAAAATCGAAATCACGCAAAATCGCAATTTACCGCAAAATCGCGATTTTAACATTACAAGTCCCATAGACCCCTGCAGAAAAAAAAAAAAGCTGCGAATTTCGCAGTGAAAAAAAACTGTAGTGAGTAGTCACCCTAAGGGGGAAACGGCGGCCTACAAAATCTGATTGGTCGCTGCTGCCACCATTTATGAAAAGGTCGGCTCAGTTCTTCCATGGATAAGAATAAGGTAGGTACATAGGCAGGCAGGTAGGTTCAGTTTTTGTAGGTTGAGGAATGCTTATGGGCAAGGCCTTATGTCTGAACGCTGGCGCATGAAATGGCACAGAGGCCCGGCACTGTGCATTCACTGATCATTGCCGTCAGCTGCTGTCTGCTTTCAAGCATGAATCAGGGGCTTGACACTTATCAACTGGCTTTGATTGTGGGTCACGCAGGTTGGTTGCAATGCCCTAGTATAAACGATACCTGGAACACAAGCCAGTCCTCAGGATGCATTCTAACTCAAGAGCACGATCACGTTGTGCCTGACCAATGTTTCCATCTTGGGTAGTAGCACAGTCCTAAGCGATATGGAGTGGAGTTGGCATATGAGCTGGTCTGTGGTTTTGCTTCCAACAGTTTCTACCGCACGCAGATGCTCAGTGGATACAATGTTGCGCGCTGGGGAAAACCCCAGGAATAATCCACAGCAGGCAGGCAAGCAAAGTATAAATAAGGGGGGGATTGGTTAGCTGCCTGCAACTCTTGCTTGTACCCGAATAAGGTTTTGCCTGCAACGCGGCCTTGTACTGCTTGAGGCGACGTGACATTCATGCACAAGGCACAGGTGCTGGCAGGTTTCTGCGGGCACCCACAGTGCAGCGTTGCATTCTTGAAACCGTTGCTTGACCCTTTCCCTAAAATCAGGAAGATTCGCTTACACCTCTTATGGCTTATAATAGCCGTCTCCTGGGATAACAATAGCAATACTGAGAAGAATGAAAATAAAACGCATCATAGGCTGAAGAAATTAAACGCTCGGCACGTCTTTTCTTCAGCCTTACATGACTATATATCTATATATGTATACATCCATATATTTGGGAAGAAATCCATAAAAATATATATCGATATATATGTATTTCTATATATTTATATAGATATTTATCTATACACAGAAACAGATAGATAGATAGATAGATAGATAGATAGATAGATAGATAGATAGATAGATAGATAGATAGATAGATAGATAGATAGATAGATAGATAGATAGATAGATAGATAGATTGATAGAAAGACTGTATGCAATAACCCTGGATGTCTGACAGTTGAAGCAGACTGGTGATGTCATTAAGACTCTATTATGACACGTACAGCTTGGAAGCATAAATACTACAGCACGGCAGCCATTTATAGCCAGTCTCCATTGGAGATGGAAGTGGGCAGAAATGTACTGGCCTATCTTCCCAAGACGCCACAGCAGCCGGACAAATTGTATGTTCGACAGAATGGCTGTTTTATTCAGCCCATAAGGGTGACTACCCACTACAGGTTTTTTTTTCACTGCGAAATTCGTAGCAGTTTTTTTTCTGCAGGGGTCTATGGGACTTGTAATGTTAAAATCGAAATCACGCAAAATCGCAATTTACCGCAAAATCGCGATTTTAACATTACAAGTCCCATAGACCCCTGCAGAAAAAAAAAAAAGCTGCGAATTTCGCAGTGAAAAAAAACTGTAGTGAGTAGTCACCCTAAGGGGGAAACGGCGGCCTACAAAATCTGATTGGTCGCTGCTGCCACCATTTATGAAAAGGTCGGCTCAGTTCTTCCATGGATAAGAATAAGGTAGGTACATAGGCAGGCAGGTAGGTTCAGTTTTTGTAGGTTGAGGAATGCTTATGGGCAAGGCCTTATGTCTGAACGCTGGCGCATGAAATGGCAGAGAGGCCCGGCACTGTGCATTCACTGATCATTGCCGTCAGCTGCTGTCTGCTTTCAAGCATGAATCAGGGGCTTGACACTTATCAACTGGCTTTGATTGTGGGTCACGCAGGTTGGTTGCAATGCCCTAGTATAAACGATACCTGGAACACAAGCCAGTCCTCAGGATGCATTCTAACTCAAGAGCACGATCACGTTGTGCCTGACCAATGTTTCCATCTTGGGTAGTAGCACAGTCCTAAGCGATATGGAGTGGAGTTGGCATATGAGCTGGTCTGTGGTTTTGCTTCCAACAGTTTCTACCGCACGCAGATGCTCAGTGGATACAATGTTGCGCGCTGGGGAAAACCCCAGGAATAATCCACAGCAGGCAGGCAAGCAAAGTATAAATAAGGGGGGGATTGGTTAGCTGCCTGCAACTCTTGCTTGTACCCGAATAAGGTTTTGCCTGCAACGCGGCCTTGTACTGCTTGAGGCGACGTGACATTCATGCACAAGGCACAGGTGCTGGCAGGTTTCTGCGGGCACCCACAGTGCAGCGTTGCATTCTTGAAACCGTTGCTTGACCCTTTCCCTAAAATCAGGAAGATTCGCTTACACCTCTTATGGCTTATAATAGCCGTCTCCTGGGATAACAATAGCAATACTGAGAAGAATGAAAATAAAACGCATCATAGGCTGAAGAAATTAAACGCTCGGCACGTCTTTTCTTCAGCCTTACATGACTATATATCTATATATGTATACATCCATATATTTGGGAAGAAATCCATAAAAATATATATCGATATATATGTATTTCTATATATTTATATAGATATTTATCTATACACAGAAACAGATAGATAGATAGATAGATAGATAGATAGATAGATAGATAGATAGATAGATAGATAGATAGATAGATAGATTGATAGAAAGACTGTATGCAATAACCCTGGATGTCTGACAGTTGAAGCAGACTGGTGATGTCATTAAGACTCTATTATGACACGTACAGCTTGGAAGCATAAATACTACAGCACGGCAGCCATTTATAGCCAGTCTCCATTGGAGATGGAAGTGGGCAGAAATGTACTGGCCTATCTTCCCAAGACGCCACAGCAGCCGGACAAATTGTATGTTCGACAGAATGGCTGTTTTATTCAGCCCATAAGGGTGACTACCCACTACAGGTTTTTTTTTCACTGCGAAATTCGTAGCAGTTTTTTTTCTGCAGGGGTCTATGGGACTTGTAATGTTAAAATCGAAATCACGCAAAATCGCAATTTACCGCAAAATCGCGATTTTAACATTACAAGTCCCATAGACCCCTGCAGAAAAAAAAAAAAGCTGCGAATTTCGCAGTGAAAAAAAACTGTAGTGAGTAGTCACCCTAAGGGGGAAACGGCGGCCTACAAAATCTGATTGGTCGCTGCTGCCACCATTTATGAAAAGGTCGGCTCAGTTCTTCCATGGATAAGAATAAGGTAGGTACATAGGCAGGCAGGTAGGTTCAGTTTTTGTAGGTTGAGGAATGCTTATGGGCAAGGCCTTATGTCTGAACGCTGGCGCATGAAATGGCAGAGAGGCCCGGCACTGTGCATTCACTGATCATTGCCGTCAGCTGCTGTCTGCTTTCAAGCATGAATCAGGGGCTTGACACTTATCAACTGGCTTTGATTGTGGGTCACGCAGGTTGGTTGCAATGCCCTAGTATAAACGATACCTGGAACACAAGCCAGTCCTCAGGATGCATTCTAACTCAAGAGCACGATCACGTTGTGCCTGACCAATGTTTCCATCTTGGGTAGTAGCACAGTCCTAAGCGATATGGAGTGGAGTTGGCATATGAGCTGGTCTGTGGTTTTGCTTCCAACAGTTTCTACCGCACGCAGATGCTCAGTGGATACAATGTTGCGCGCTGGGGAAAACCCCAGGAATAATCCACAGCAGGCAGGCAAGCAAAGTATAAATAAGGGGGGGATTGGTTAGCTGCCTGCAACTCTTGCTTGTACCCGAATAAGGTTTTGCCTGCAACGCGGCCTTGTACTGCTTGAGGCGACGTGACATTCATGCACAAGGCACAGGTGCTGGCAGGTTTCTGCGGGCACCCACAGTGCAGCGTTGCATTCTTGAAACCGTTGCTTGACCCTTTCCCTAAAATCAGGAAGATTCGCTTACACCTCTTATGGCTTATAATAGCCGTCTCCTGGGATAACAATAGCAATACTGAGAAGAATGAAAATAAAACGCATCATAGGCTGAAGAAATTAAACGCTCGGCACGTCTTTTCTTCAGCCTTACATGACTATATATCTATATATGTATACATCCATATATTTGGGAAGAAATCCATAAAAATATATATCGATATATATGTATTTCTATATATTTATATAGATATTTATCTATACACAGAAACAGATAGATAGATAGATAGATAGATAGATAGATAGATAGATAGATAGATAGATTGATAGAAAGACTGTATGCAATAACCCTGGATGTCTGACAGTTGAAGCAGACTGGTGATGTCATTAAGACTCTATTATGACACGTACAGCTTGGAAGCATAAATACTACAGCACGGCAGCCATTTATAGCCAGTCTCCATTGGAGATGGAAGTGGGCAGAAATGTACTGGCCTATCTTCCCAAGACGCCACAGCAGCCGGACAAATTGTATGTTCGACAGAATGGCTGTTTTATTCAGCCCATAAGGGTGACTACCCACTACAGGTTTTTTTTTCACTGCGAAATTCGTAGCAGTTTTTTTTCTGCAGGGGTCTATGGGACTTGTAATGTTAAAATCGAAATCACGCAAAATCGCAATTTACCGCAAAATCGCGATTTTAACATTACAAGTCCCATAGACCCCTGCAGAAAAAAAAAAAAGCTGCGAATTTCGCAGTGAAAAAAAACTGTAGTGAGTAGTCACCCTAAGGGGGAAACGGCGGCCTACAAAATCTGATTGGTCGCTGCTGCCACCATTTATGAAAAGGTCGGCTCAGTTCTTCCATGGATAAGAATAAGGTAGGTACATAGGCAGGCAGGTAGGTTCAGTTTTTGTAGGTTGAGGAATGCTTATGGGCAAGGCCTTATGTCTGAACGCTGGCGCATGAAATGGCAGAGAGGCCCGGCACTGTGCATTCACTGATCATTGCCGTCAGCTGCTGTCTGCTTTCAAGCATGAATCAGGGGCTTGACACTTATCAACTGGCTTTGATTGTGGGTCACGCAGGTTGGTTGCAATGCCCTAGTATAAACGATACCTGGAACACAAGCCAGTCCTCAGGATGCATTCTAACTCAAGAGCACGATCACGTTGTGCCTGACCAATGTTTCCATGTTGGGTAGTAGCACAGTCCTAAGCGATATGGAGTGGAGTTGGCATATGAGCTGGTCTGTGGTTTTGCTTCCAACAGTTTCTACCGCACGCAGATGCTCAGTGGATACAATGTTGCGCGCTGGGGAAAACCCCAGGAATAATCCACAGCAGGCAGGCAAGCAAAGTATAAATAAGGGGGGGATTGGTTAGCTGCCTGCAACTCTTGCTTGTACCCGAATAAGGTTTTGCCTGCAACGCGGCCTTGTACTGCTTGAGGCGACGTGACATTCATGCACAAGGCACAGGTGCTGGCAGGTTTCTGCGGGCACCCACAGTGCAGCGTTGCATTCTTGAAACCGTTGCTTGACCCTTTCCCTAAAATCAGGAAGATTCGCTTACACCTCTTATGGCTTATAATAGCCGTCTCCTGGGATAACAATAGCAATACTGAGAAGAATGAAAATAAAACGCATCATAGGCTGAAGAAATTAAACGCTCGGCACGTCTTTTCTTCAGCCTTACATGACTATATATCTATATATGTATACATCCATATATTTGGGAAGAAATCCATAAAAATATATATCGATATATATGTATTTCTATATATTTATATAGATATTTATCTATACACAGAAACAGATAGATAGATAGATAGATAGATAGATAGATAGATAGATAGATTGATAGAAAGACTGTATGCAATAACCCTGGATGTCTGACAGTTGAAGCAGACTGGTGATGTCATTAAGACTCTATTATGACACGTACAGCTTGGAAGCATAAATACTACAGCACGGCAGCCATTTATAGCCAGTCTCCATTGGAGATGGAAGTGGGCAGAAATGTACTGGCCTATCTTCCCAAGACGCCACAGCAGCCGGACAAATTGTATGTTCGACAGAATGGCTGTTTTATTCAGCCCATAAGGGTGACTACCCACTACAGGTTTTTTTTTCACTGCGAAATTCGTAGCAGTTTTTTTTCTGCAGGGGTCTATGGGACTTGTAATGTTAAAATCGAAATCACGCAAAATCGCAATTTACCGCAAAATCGCGATTTTAACATTACAAGTCCCATAGACCCCTGCAGAAAAAAAAAAAAGCTGCGAATTTCGCAGTGAAAAAAAACTGTAGTGAGTAGTCACCCTAAGGGGGAAACGGCGGCCTACAAAATCTGATTGGTCGCTGCTGCCACCATTTATGAAAAGGTCGGCTCAGTTCTTCCATGGATAAGAATAAGGTAGGTACATAGGCAGGCAGGTAGGTTCAGTTTTTGTAGGTTGAGGAATGCTTATGGGCAAGGCCTTATGTCTGAACGCTGGCGCATGAAATGGCACAGAGGCCCGGCACTGTGCATTCACTGATCATTGCCGTCAGCTGCTGTCTGCTTTCAAGCATGAATCAGGGGCTTGACACTTATCAACTGGCTTTGATTGTGGGTCACGCAGGTTGGTTGCAATGCCCTAGTATAAACGATACCTGGAACACAAGCCAGTCCTCAGGATGCATTCTAACTCAAGAGCACGATCACGTTGTGCCTGACCAATGTTTCCATCTTGGGTAGTAGCACAGTCCTAAGCGATATGGAGTGGAGTTGGCATATGAGCTGGTCTGTGGTTTTGCTTCCAACAGTTTCTACCGCACGCAGATGCTCAGTGGATACAATGTTGCGCGCTGGGGAAAACCCCAGGAATAATCCACAGCAGGCAGGCAAGCAAAGTATAAATAAGGGGGGGATTGGTTAGCTGCCTGCAACTCTTGCTTGTACCCGAATAAGGTTTTGCCTGCAACGCGGCCTTGTACTGCTTGAGGCGACGTGACATTCATGCACAAGGCACAGGTGCTGGCAGGTTTCTGCGGGCACCCACAGTGCAGCGTTGCATTCTTGAAACCGTTGCTTGACCCTTTCCCTAAAATCAGGAAGATTCGCTTACACCTCTTATGGCTTATAATAGCCGTCTCCTGGGATAACAATAGCAATACTGAGAAGAATGAAAATAAAACGCATCATAGGCTGAAGAAATTAAACGCTCGGCACGTCTTTTCTTCAGCCTTACATGACTATATATCTATATATGTATACATCCATATATTTGGGAAGAAATCCATAAAAATATATATCGATATATATGTATTTCTATATATTTATATAGATATTTATCTATACACAGAAACAGATAGATAGATAGATAGATAGATAGATAGATAGATAGATAGATAGATAGATAGATAGATAGATTGATAGAAAGACTGTATGCAATAACCCTGGATGTCTGACAGTTGAAGCAGACTGGTGATGTCATTAAGACTCTATTATGACACGTACAGCTTGGAAGCATAAATACTACAGCACGGCAGCCATTTATAGCCAGTCTCCATTGGAGATGGAAGTGGGCAGAAATGTACTGGCCTATCTTCCCAAGACGCCACAGCAGCCGGACAAATTGTATGTTCGACAGAATGGCTGTTTTATTCAGCCCATAAGGGTGACTACCCACTACAGGTTTTTTTTTCACTGCGAAATTCGTAGCAGTTTTTTTTCTGCAGGGGTCTATGGGACTTGTAATGTTAAAATCGAAATCACGCAAAATCGCAATTTACCGCAAAATCGCGATTTTAACATTACAAGTCCCATAGACCCCTGCAGAAAAAAAAAAAAGCTGCGAATTTCGCAGTGAAAAAAAACTGTAGTGAGTAGTCACCCTAAGGGGGAAACGGCGGCCTACAAAATCTGATTGGTCGCTGCTGCCACCATTTATGAAAAGGTCGGCTCAGTTCTTCCATGGATAAGAATAAGGTAGGTACATAGGCAGGCAGGTAGGTTCAGTTTTTGTAGGTTGAGGAATGCTTATGGGCAAGGCCTTATGTCTGAACGCTGGCGCATGAAATGGCAGAGAGGCCCGGCACTGTGCATTCACTGATCATTGCCGTCAGCTGCTGTCTGCTTTCAAGCATGAATCAGGGGCTTGACACTTATCAACTGGCTTTGATTGTGGGTCACGCAGGTTGGTTGCAATGCCCTAGTATAAACGATACCTGGAACACAAGCCAGTCCTCAGGATGCATTCTAACTCAAGAGCACGATCACGTTGTGCCTGACCAATGTTTCCATCTTGGGTAGTAGCACAGTCCTAAGCGATATGGAGTGGAGTTGGCATATGAGCTGGTCTGTGGTTTTGCTTCCAACAGTTTCTACCGCACGCAGATGCTCAGTGGATACAATGTTGCGCGCTGGGGAAAACCCCAGGAATAATCCACAGCAGGCAGGCAAGCAAAGTATAAATAAGGGGGGGATTGGTTAGCTGCCTGCAACTCTTGCTTGTACCCGAATAAGGTTTTGCCTGCAACGCGGCCTTGTACTGCTTGAGGCGACGTGACATTCATGCACAAGGCACAGGTGCTGGCAGGTTTCTGCGGGCACCCACAGTGCAGCGTTGCATTCTTGAAACCGTTGCTTGACCCTTTCCCTAAAATCAGGAAGATTCGCTTACACCTCTTATGGCTTATAATAGCCGTCTCCTGGGATAACAATAGCAATACTGAGAAGAATGAAAATAAAACGCATCATAGGCTGAAGAAATTAAACGCTCGGCACGTCTTTTCTTCAGCCTTACATGACTATATATCTATATATGTATACATCCATATATTTGGGAAGAAATCCATAAAAATATATATCGATATATATGTATTTCTATATATTTATATAGATATTTATCTATACACAGAAACAGATAGATAGATAGATAGATAGATAGATAGATAGATAGATAGATTGATAGAAAGACTGTATGCAATAACCCTGGATGTCTGACAGTTGAAGCAGACTGGTGATGTCATTAAGACTCTATTATGACACGTACAGCTTGGAAGCATAAATACTACAGCACGGCAGCCATTTATAGCCAGTCTCCATTGGAGATGGAAGTGGGCAGAAATGTACTGGCCTATCTTCCCAAGACGCCACAGCAGCCGGACAAATTGTATGTTCGACAGAATGGCTGTTTTATTCAGCCCATAAGGGTGACTACCCACTACAGGTTTTTTTTTCACTGCGAAATTCGTAGCAGTTTTTTTTCTGCAGGGGTCTATGGGACTTGTAATGTTAAAATCGAAATCACGCAAAATCGCAATTTACCGCAAAATCGCGATTTTAACATTACAAGTCCCATAGACCCCTGCAGAAAAAAAAAAAAGCTGCGAATTTCGCAGTGAAAAAAAACTGTAGTGAGTAGTCACCCTAAGGGGGAAACGGCGGCCTACAAAATCTGATTGGTCGCTGCTGCCACCATTTATGAAAAGGTCGGCTCAGTTCTTCCATGGATAAGAATAAGGTAGGTACATAGGCAGGCAGGTAGGTTCAGTTTTTGTAGGTTGAGGAATGCTTATGGGCAAGGCCTTATGTCTGAACGCTGGCGCATGAAATGGCAGAGAGGCCCGGCACTGTGCATTCACTGATCATTGCCGTCAGCTGCTGTCTGCTTTCAAGCATGAATCAGGGGCTTGACACTTATCAACTGGCTTTGATTGTGGGTCACGCAGGTTGGTTGCAATGCCCTAGTATAAACGATACCTGGAACACAAGCCAGTCCTCAGGATGCATTCTAACTCAAGAGCACGATCACGTTGTGCCTGACCAATGTTTCCATCTTGGGTAGTAGCACAGTCCTAAGCGATATGGAGTGGAGTTGGCATATGAGCTGGTCTGTGGTTTTGCTTCCAACAGTTTCTACCGCACGCAGATGCTCAGTGGATACAATGTTGCGCGCTGGGGAAAACCCCAGGAATAATCCACAGCAGGCAGGCAAGCAAAGTATAAATAAGGGGGGGATTGGTTAGCTGCCTGCAACTCTTGCTTGTACCCGAATAAGGTTTTGCCTGCAACGCGGCCTTGTACTGCTTGAGGCGACGTGACATTCATGCACAAGGCACAGGTGCTGGCAGGTTTCTGCGGGCACCCACAGTGCAGCGTTGCATTCTTGAAACCGTTGCTTGACCCTTTCCCTAAAATCAGGAAGATTCGCTTACACCTCTTATGGCTTATAATAGCCGTCTCCTGGGATAACAATAGCAATACTGAGAAGAATGAAAATAAAACGCATCATAGGCTGAAGAAATTAAACGCTCGGCACGTCTTTTCTTCAGCCTTACATGACTATATATCTATATATGTATACATCCATATATTTGGGAAGAAATCCATAAAAATATATATCGATATATATGTATTTCTATATATTTATATAGATATTTATCTATACACAGAAACAGATAGATAGATAGATAGATAGATAGATAGATAGATAGATAGATAGATAGATAGATAGATTGATAGATAGATTGATAGAAAGACTGTATGCAATAACCCTGGATGTCTGACAGTTGAAGCAGACTGGTGATGTCATTAAGACTCTATTATGACACGTACAGCTTGGAAGCATAAATACTACAGCACGGCAGCCATTTATAGCCAGTCTCCATTGGAGATGGAAGTGGGCAGAAATGTACTGGCCTATCTTCCCAAGACGCCACAGCAGCCGGACAAATTGTATGTTCGACAGAATGGCTGTTTTATTCAGCCCATAAGGGTGACTACCCACTACAGGTTTTTTTTTCACTGCGAAATTCGTAGCAGTTTTTTTTCTGCAGGGGTCTATGGGACTTGTAATGTTAAAATCGAAATCACGCAAAATCGCAATTTACCGCAAAATCGCGATTTTAACATTACAAGTCCCATAGACCCCTGCAGAAAAAAAAAAAAGCTGCGAATTTCGCAGTGAAAAAAAACTGTAGTGAGTAGTCACCCTAAGGGGGAAACGGCGGCCTACAAAATCTGATTGGTCGCTGCTGCCACCATTTATGAAAAGGTCGGCTCAGTTCTTCCATGGATAAGAATAAGGTAGGTACATAGGCAGGCAGGTAGGTTCAGTTTTTGTAGGTTGAGGAATGCTTATGGGCAAGGCCTTATGTCTGAACGCTGGCGCATGAAATGGCAGAGAGGCCCGGCACTGTGCATTCACTGATCATTGCCGTCAGCTGCTGTCTGCTTTCAAGCATGAATCAGGGGCTTGACACTTATCAACTGGCTTTGATTGTGGGTCACGCAGGTTGGTTGCAATGCCCTAGTATAAACGATACCTGGAACACAAGCCAGTCCTCAGGATGCATTCTAACTCAAGAGCACGATCACGTTGTGCCTGACCAATGTTTCCATCTTGGGTAGTAGCACAGTCCTAAGCGATATGGAGTGGAGTTGGCATATGAGCTGGTCTGTGGTTTTGCTTCCAACAGTTTCTACCGCACGCAGATGCTCAGTGGATACAATGTTGCGCGCTGGGGAAAACCCCAGGAATAATCCACAGCAGGCAGGCAAGCAAAGTATAAATAAGGGGGGGATTGGTTAGCTGCCTGCAACTCTTGCTTGTACCCGAATAAGGTTTTGCCTGCAACGCGGCCTTGTACTGCTTGAGGCGACGTGACATTCATGCACAAGGCACAGGTGCTGGCAGGTTTCTGCGGGCACCCACAGTGCAGCGTTGCATTCTTGAAACCGTTGCTTGACCCTTTCCCTAAAATCAGGAAGATTCGCTTACACCTCTTATGGCTTATAATAGCCGTCTCCTGGGATAACAATAGCAATACTGAGAAGAATGAAAATAAAACGCATCATAGGCTGAAGAAATTAAACGCTCGGCACGTCTTTTCTTCAGCCTTACATGACTATATATCTATATATGTATACATCCATATATTTGGGAAGAAATCCATAAAAATATATATCGATATATATGTATTTCTATATATTTATATAGATATTTATCTATACACAGAAACAGATAGATAGATAGATAGATAGATAGATAGATAGATAGATAGATAGATAGATAGATTGATAGAAAGACTGTATGCAATAACCCTGGATGTCTGACAGTTGAAGCAGACTGGTGATGTCATTAAGACTCTATTATGACACGTACAGCTTGGAAGCATAAATACTACAGCACGGCAGCCATTTATAGCCAGTCTCCATTGGAGATGGAAGTGGGCAGAAATGTACTGGCCTATCTTCCCAAGACGCCACAGCAGCCGGACAAATTGTATGTTCGACAGAATGGCTGTTTTATTCAGCCCATAAGGGTGACTACCCACTACAGGTTTTTTTTTCACTGCGAAATTCGTAGCAGTTTTTTTTCTGCAGGGGTCTATGGGACTTGTAATGTTAAAATCGAAATCACGCAAAATCGCAATTTACCGCAAAATCGCGATTTTAACATTACAAGTCCCATAGACCCCTGCAGAAAAAAAAAAAAGCTGCGAATTTCGCAGTGAAAAAAAACTGTAGTGAGTAGTCACCCTAAGGGGGAAACGGCGGCCTACAAAATCTGATTGGTCGCTGCTGCCACCATTTATGAAAAGGTCGGCTCAGTTCTTCCATGGATAAGAATAAGGTAGGTACATAGGCAGGCAGGTAGGTTCAGTTTTTGTAGGTTGAGGAATGCTTATGGGCAAGGCCTTATGTCTGAACGCTGGCGCATGAAATGGCAGAGAGGCCCGGCACTGTGCATTCACTGATCATTGCCGTCAGCTGCTGTCTGCTTTCAAGCATGAATCAGGGGCTTGACACTTATCAACTGGCTTTGATTGTGGGTCACGCAGGTTGGTTGCAATGCCCTAGTATAAACGATACCTGGAACACAAGCCAGTCCTCAGGATGCATTCTAACTCAAGAGCACGATCACGTTGTGCCTGACCAATGTTTCCATCTTGGGTAGTAGCACAGTCCTAAGCGATATGGAGTGGAGTTGGCATATGAGCTGGTCTGTGGTTTTGCTTCCAACAGTTTCTACCGCACGCAGATGCTCAGTGGATACAATGTTGCGCGCTGGGGAAAACCCCAGGAATAATCCACAGCAGGCAGGCAAGCAAAGTATAAATAAGGGGGGGATTGGTTAGCTGCCTGCAACTCTTGCTTGTACCCGAATAAGGTTTTGCCTGCAACGCGGCCTTGTACTGCTTGAGGCGACGTGACATTCATGCACAAGGCACAGGTGCTGGCAGGTTTCTGCGGGCACCCACAGTGCAGCGTTGCATTCTTGAAACCGTTGCTTGACCCTTTCCCTAAAATCAGGAAGATTCGCTTACACCTCTTATGGCTTATAATAGCCGTCTCCTGGGATAACAATAGCAATACTGAGAAGAATGAAAATAAAACGCATCATAGGCTGAAGAAATTAAACGCTCGGCACGTCTTTTCTTCAGCCTTACATGACTATATATCTATATATGTATACATCCATATATTTGGGAAGAAATCCATAAAAATATATATCGATATATATGTATTTCTATATATTTATATAGATATTTATCTATACACAGAAACAGATAGATAGATAGATAGATAGATAGATAGATAGATAGATAGATTGATAGAAAGACTGTATGCAATAACCCTGGATGTCTGACAGTTGAAGCAGACTGGTGATGTCATTAAGACTCTATTATGACACGTACAGCTTGGAAGCATAAATACTACAGCACGGCAGCCATTTATAGCCAGTCTCCATTGGAGATGGAAGTGGGCAGAAATGTACTGGCCTATCTTCCCAAGACGCCACAGCAGCCGGACAAATTGTATGTTCGACAGAATGGCTGTTTTATTCAGCCCATAAGGGTGACTACCCACTACAGGTTTTTTTTTCACTGCGAAATTCGTAGCAGTTTTTTTTCTGCAGGGGTCTATGGGACTTGTAATGTTAAAATCGAAATCACGCAAAATCGCAATTTACCGCAAAATCGCGATTTTAACATTACAAGTCCCATAGACCCCTGCAGAAAAAAAAAAAAGCTGCGAATTTCGCAGTGAAAAAAAACTGTAGTGAGTAGTCACCCTAAGGGGGAAACGGCGGCCTACAAAATCTGATTGGTCGCTGCTGCCACCATTTATGAAAAGGTCGGCTCAGTTCTTCCATGGATAAGAATAAGGTAGGTACATAGGCAGGCAGGTAGGTTCAGTTTTTGTAGGTTGAGGAATGCTTATGGGCAAGGCCTTATGTCTGAACGCTGGCGCATGAAATGGCACAGAGGCCCGGCACTGTGCATTCACTGATCATTGCCGTCAGCTGCTGTCTGCTTTCAAGCATGAATCAGGGGCTTGACACTTATCAACTGGCTTTGATTGTGGGTCACGCAGGTTGGTTGCAATGCCCTAGTATAAACGATACCTGGAACACAAGCCAGTCCTCAGGATGCATTCTAACTCAAGAGCACGATCACGTTGTGCCTGACCAATGTTTCCATCTTGGGTAGTAGCACAGTCCTAAGCGATATGGAGTGGAGTTGGCATATGAGCTGGTCTGTGGTTTTGCTTCCAACAGTTTCTACCGCACGCAGATGCTCAGTGGATACAATGTTGCGCGCTGGGGAAAACCCCAGGAATAATCCACAGCAGGCAGGCAAGCAAAGTATAAATAAGGGGGGGATTGGTTAGCTGCCTGCAACTCTTGCTTGTACCCGAATAAGGTTTTGCCTGCAACGCGGCCTTGTACTGCTTGAGGCGACGTGACATTCATGCACAAGGCACAGGTGCTGGCAGGTTTCTGCGGGCACCCACAGTGCAGCGTTGCATTCTTGAAACCGTTGCTTGACCCTTTCCCTAAAATCAGGAAGATTCGCTTACACCTCTTATGGCTTATAATAGCCGTCTCCTGGGATAACAATAGCAATACTGAGAAGAATGAAAATAAAACGCATCATAGGCTGAAGAAATTAAACGCTCGGCACGTCTTTTCTTCAGCCTTACATGACTATATATCTATATATGTATACATCCATATATTTGGGAAGAAATCCATAAAAATATATATCGATATATATGTATTTCTATATATTTATATAGATATTTATCTATACACAGAAACAGATAGATAGATAGATAGATAGATAGATAGATAGATAGATAGATAGATAGATAGATAGATAGATAGATAGATAGATTGATAGATAGATTGATAGAAAGACTGTATGCAATAACCCTGGATGTCTGACAGTTGAAGCAGACTGGTGATGTCATTAAGACTCTATTATGACACGTACAGCTTGGAAGCATAAATACTACAGCACGGCAGCCATTTATAGCCAGTCTCCATTGGAGATGGAAGTGGGCAGAAATGTACTGGCCTATCTTCCCAAGACGCCACAGCAGCCGGACAAATTGTATGTTCGACAGAATGGCTGTTTTATTCAGCCCATAAGGGTGACTACCCACTACAGGTTTTTTTTTCACTGCGAAATTCGTAGCAGTTTTTTTTCTGCAGGGGTCTATGGGACTTGTAATGTTAAAATCGAAATCACGCAAAATCGCAATTTACCGCAAAATCGCGATTTTAACATTACAAGTCCCATAGACCCCTGCAGAAAAAAAAAAAAGCTGCGAATTTCGCAGTGAAAAAAAACTGTAGTGAGTAGTCACCCTAAGGGGGAAACGGCGGCCTACAAAATCTGATTGGTCGCTGCTGCCACCATTTATGAAAAGGTCGGCTCAGTTCTTCCATGGATAAGAATAAGGTAGGTACATAGGCAGGCAGGTAGGTTCAGTTTTTGTAGGTTGAGGAATGCTTATGGGCAAGGCCTTATGTCTGAACGCTGGCGCATGAAATGGCAGAGAGGCCCGGCACTGTGCATTCACTGATCATTGCCGTCAGCTGCTGTCTGCTTTCAAGCATGAATCAGGGGCTTGACACTTATCAACTGGCTTTGATTGTGGGTCACGCAGGTTGGTTGCAATGCCCTAGTATAAACGATACCTGGAACACAAGCCAGTCCTCAGGATGCATTCTAACTCAAGAGCACGATCACGTTGTGCCTGACCAATGTTTCCATCTTGGGTAGTAGCACAGTCCTAAGCGATATGGAGTGGAGTTGGCATATGAGCTGGTCTGTGGTTTTGCTTCCAACAGTTTCTACCGCACGCAGATGCTCAGTGGATACAATGTTGCGCGCTGGGGAAAACCCCAGGAATAATCCACAGCAGGCAGGCAAGCAAAGTATAAATAAGGGGGGGATTGGTTAGCTGCCTGCAACTCTTGCTTGTACCCGAATAAGGTTTTGCCTGCAACGCGGCCTTGTACTGCTTGAGGCGACGTGACATTCATGCACAAGGCACAGGTGCTGGCAGGTTTCTGCGGGCACCCACAGTGCAGCGTTGCATTCTTGAAACCGTTGCTTGACCCTTTCCCTAAAATCAGGAAGATTCGCTTACACCTCTTATGGCTTATAATAGCCGTCTCCTGGGATAACAATAGCAATACTGAGAAGAATGAAAATAAAACGCATCATAGGCTGAAGAAATTAAACGCTCGGCACGTCTTTTCTTCAGCCTTACATGACTATATATCTATATATGTATACATCCATATATTTGGGAAGAAATCCATAAAAATATATATCGATATATATGTATTTCTATATATTTATATAGATATTTATCTATACACAGAAACAGATAGATAGATAGATAGATAGATAGATAGATAGATAGATAG
This sequence comes from Eleutherodactylus coqui, assembly GCF_035609145.1. Taxonomy (NCBI): domain Eukaryota; kingdom Metazoa; phylum Chordata; class Amphibia; order Anura; family Eleutherodactylidae; genus Eleutherodactylus; species Eleutherodactylus coqui. Next base: position 159,856 of record NW_027102459.1, on the reverse strand, counting down.
ATTGATAGAAAGACTGTATGCAATAACCCTGGATGTCTGACAGTTGAAGCAGACTGGTGATGTCATTAAGACTCTATTATGACACGTACAGCTTGGAAGCATAAATACTACAGCACGGCAGCCATTTATAGCCAGTCTCCATTGGAGATGGAAGTGGGCAGAAATGTACTGGCCTATCTTCCCAAGACGCCACAGCAGCCGGACAAATTGTATGTTCGACAGAATGGCTGTTTTATTCAGCCCATAAGGGTGACTACCCACTACAGGTTTTTTTTTCACTGCGAAATTCGTAGCAGTTTTTTTTCTGCAGGGGTCTATGGGACTTGTAATGTTAAAATCGAAATCACGCAAAATCGCAATTTACCGCAAAATCGCGATTTTAACATTACAAGTCCCATAGACCCCTGCAGAAAAAAAAAAAAGCTGCGAATTTCGCAGTGAAAAAAAACTGTAGTGAGTAGTCACCCTAAGGGGGAAACGGCGGCCTACAAAATCTGATTGGTCGCTGCTGCCACCATTTATGAAAAGGTCGGCTCAGTTCTTCCATGGATAAGAATAAGGTAGGTACATAGGCAGGCAGGTAGGTTCAGTTTTTGTAGGTTGAGGAATGCTTATGGGCAAGGCCTTATGTCTGAACGCTGGCGCATGAAATGGCACAGAGGCCCGGCACTGTGCATTCACTGATCATTGCCGTCAGCTGCTGTCTGCTTTCAAGCATGAATCAGGGGCTTGACACTTATCAACTGGCTTTGATTGTGGGTCACGCAGGTTGGTTGCAATGCCCTAGTATAAACGATACCTGGAACACAAGCCAGTCCTCAGGATGCATTCTAACTCAAGAGCACGATCACGTTGTGCCTGACCAATGTTTCCATCTTGGGTAGTAGCACAGTCCTAAGCGATATGGAGTGGAGTTGGCATATGAGCTGGTCTGTGGTTTTGCTTCCAACAGTTTCTACCGCACGCAGATGCTCAGTGGATACAATGTTGCGCGCTGGGGAAAACCCCAGGAATAATCCACAGCAGGCAGGCAAGCAAAGTATAAATAAGGGGGGGATTGGTTAGCTGCCTGCAACTCTTGCTTGTACCCGAATAAGGTTTTGCCTGCAACGCGGCCTTGTACTGCTTGAGGCGACGTGACATTCATGCACAAGGCACAGGTGCTGGCAGGTTTCTGCGGGCACCCACAGTGCAGCGTTGCATTCTTGAAACCGTTGCTTGACCCTTTCCCTAAAATCAGGAAGATTCGCTTACACCTCTTATGGCTTATAATAGCCGTCTCCTGGGATAACAATAGCAATACTGAGAAGAATGAAAATAAAACGCATCATAGGCTGAAGAAATTAAACGCTCGGCACGTCTTTTCTTCAGCCTTACATGACTATATATCTATATATGTATACATCCATATATTTGGGAAGAAATCCATAAAAATATATATCGATATATATGTATTTCTATATATTTATATAGATATTTATCTATACACAGAAACAGATAGATAGATAGATAGATAGATAGATAGATAGATAGATAGATAGATAGATAGATAGATTGATAGAAAGACTGTATGCAATAACCCTGGATGTCTGACAGTTGAAGCAGACTGGTGATGTCATTAAGACTCTATTATGACACGTACAGCTTGGAAGCATAAATACTACAGCACGGCAGCCATTTATAGCCAGTCTCCATTGGAGATGGAAGTGGGCAGAAATGTACTGGCCTATCTTCCCAAGACGCCACAGCAGCCGGACAAATTGTATGTTCGACAGAATGGCTGTTTTATTCAGCCCATAAGGGTGACTACCCACTACAGGTTTTTTTTTCACTGCGAAATTCGTAGCAGTTTTTTTTCTGCAGGGGTCTATGGGACTTGTAATGTTAAAATCGAAATCACGCAAAATCGCAATTTACCGCAAAATCGCGATTTTAACATTACAAGTCCCATAGACCCCTGCAGAAAAAAAAAAAAGCTGCGAATTTCGCAGTGAAAAAAAACTGTAGTGAGTAGTCACCCTAAGGGGGAAACGGCGGCCTACAAAATCTGATTGGTCGCTGCTGCCACCATTTATGAAAAGGTCGGCTCAGTTCTTCCATGGATAAGAATAAGGTAGGTACATAGGCAGGCAGGTAGGTTCAGTTTTTGTAGGTTGAGGAATGCTTATGGGCAAGGCCTTATGTCTGAACGCTGGCGCATGAAATGGCAGAGAGGCCCGGCACTGTGCATTCACTGATCATTGCCGTCAGCTGCTGTCTGCTTTCAAGCATGAATCAGGGGCTTGACACTTATCAACTGGCTTTGATTGTGGGTCACGCAGGTTGGTTGCAATGCCCTAGTATAAACGATACCTGGAACACAAGCCAGTCCTCAGGATGCATTCTAACTCAAGAGCACGATCACGTTGTGCCTGACCAATGTTTCCATCTTGGGTAGTAGCACAGTCCTAAGCGATATGGAGTGGAGTTGGCATATGAGCTGGTCTGTGGTTTTGCTTCCAACAGTTTCTACCGCACGCAGATGCTCAGTGGATACAATGTTGCGCGCTGGGGAAAACCCCAGGAATAATCCACAGCAGGCAGGCAAGCAAAGTATAAATAAGGGGGGGATTGGTTAGCTGCCTGCAACTCTTGCTTGTACCCGAATAAGGTTTTGCCTGCAACGCGGCCTTGTACTGCTTGAGGCGACGTGACATTCATGCACAAGGCACAGGTGCTGGCAGGTTTCTGCGGGCACCCACAGTGCAGCGTTGCATTCTTGAAACCGTTGCTTGACCCTTTCCCTAAAATCAGGAAGATTCGCTTACACCTCTTATGGCTTATAATAGCCGTCTCCTGGGATAACAATAGCAATACTGAGAAGAATGAAAATAAAACGCATCATAGGCTGAAGAAATTAAACGCTCGGCACGTCTTTTCTTCAGCCTTACATGACTATATATCTATATATGTATACATCCATATATTTGGGAAGAAATCCATAAAAATATATATCGATATATATGTATTTCTATATATTTATATAGATATTTATCTATACACAGAAACAGATAGATAGATAGATAGATAGATAGATAGATAGATAGATAGATAGATTGATAGAAAGACTGTATGCAATAACCCTGGATGTCTGACAGTTGAAGCAGACTGGTGATGTCATTAAGACTCTATTATGACACGTACAGCTTGGAAGCATAAATACTACAGCACGGCAGCCATTTATAGCCAGTCTCCATTGGAGATGGAAGTGGGCAGAAATGTACTGGCCTATCTTCCCAAGACGCCACAGCAGCCGGACAAATTGTATGTTCGACAGAATGGCTGTTTTATTCAGCCCATAAGGGTGACTACCCACTACAGGTTTTTTTTTCACTGCGAAATTCGTAGCAGTTTTTTTTCTGCAGGGGTCTATGGGACTTGTAATGTTAAAATCGAAATCACGCAAAATCGCAATTTACCGCAAAATCGCGATTTTAACATTACAAGTCCCATAGACCCCTGCAGAAAAAAAAAAAAGCTGCGAATTTCGCAGTGAAAAAAAACTGTAGTGAGTAGTCACCCTAAGGGGGAAACGGCGGCCTACAAAATCTGATTGGTCGCTGCTGCCACCATTTATGAAAAGGTCGGCTCAGTTCTTCCATGGATAAGAATAAGGTAGGTACATAGGCAGGCAGGTAGGTTCAGTTTTTGTAGGTTGAGGAATGCTTATGGGCAAGGCCTTATGTCTGAACGCTGGCGCATGAAATGGCACAGAGGCCCGGCACTGTGCATTCACTGATCATTGCCGTCAGCTGCTGTCTGCTTTCAAGCATGAATCAGGGGCTTGACACTTATCAACTGGCTTTGATTGTGGGTCACGCAGGTTGGTTGCAATGCCCTAGTATAAACGATACCTGGAACACAAGCCAGTCCTCAGGATGCATTCTAACTCAAGAGCACGATCACGTTGTGCCTGACCAATGTTTCCATCTTGGGTAGTAGCACAGTCCTAAGCGATATGGAGTGGAGTTGGCATATGAGCTGGTCTGTGGTTTTGCTTCCAACAGTTTCTACCGCACGCAGATGCTCAGTGGATACAATGTTGCGCGCTGGGGAAAACCCCAGGAATAATCCACAGCAGGCAGGCAAGCAAAGTATAAATAAGGGGGGGATTGGTTAGCTGCCTGCAACTCTTGCTTGTACCCGAATAAGGTTTTGCCTGCAACGCGGCCTTGTACTGCTTGAGGCGACGTGACATTCATGCACAAGGCACAGGTGCTGGCAGGTTTCTGCGGGCACCCACAGTGCAGCGTTGCATTCTTGAAACCGTTGCTTGACCCTTTCCCTAAAATCAGGAAGATTCGCTTACACCTCTTATGGCTTATAATAGCCGTCTCCTGGGATAACAATAGCAATACTGAGAAGAATGAAAATAAAACGCATCATAGGCTGAAGAAATTAAACGCTCGGCACGTCTTTTCTTCAGCCTTACATGACTATATATCTATATATGTATACATCCATATATTTGGGAAGAAATCCATAAAAATATATATCGATATATATGTATTTCTATATATTTATATAGATATTTATCTATACACAGAAACAGATAGATAGATAGATAGATAGATAGATAGATAGATAGATAGATAGATAGATAGATAGATAGATAGATAGATAGATAGATAGATTGATAGATAGATTGATAGAAAGACTGTATGCAATAACCCTGGATGTCTGACAGTTGAAGCAGACTGGTGATGTCATTAAGACTCTATTATGACACGTACAGCTTGGAAGCATAAATACTACAGCACGGCAGCCATTTATAGCCAGTCTCCATTGGAGATGGAAGTGGGCAGAAATGTACTGGCCTATCTTCCCAAGACGCCACAGCAGCCGGACAAATTGTATGTTCGACAGAATGGCTGTTTTATTCAGCCCATAAGGGTGACTACCCACTACAGGTTTTTTTTTCACTGCGAAATTCGTAGCAGTTTTTTTTCTGCAGGGGTCTATGGGACTTGTAATGTTAAAATCGAAATCACGCAAAATCGCAATTTACCGCAAAATCGCGATTTTAACATTACAAGTCCCATAGACCCCTGCAGAAAAAAAAAAAAGCTGCGAATTTCGCAGTGAAAAAAAACTGTAGTGAGTAGTCACCCTAAGGGGGAAACGGCGGCCTACAAAATCTGATTGGTCGCTGCTGCCACCATTTATGAAAAGGTCGGCTCAGTTCTTCCATGGATAAGAATAAGGTAGGTACATAGGCAGGCAGGTAGGTTCAGTTTTTGTAGGTTGAGGAATGCTTATGGGCAAGGCCTTATGTCTGAACGCTGGCGCATGAAATGGCAGAGAGGCCCGGCACTGTGCATTCACTGATCATTGCCGTCAGCTGCTGTCTGCTTTCAAGCATGAATCAGGGGCTTGACACTTATCAACTGGCTTTGATTGTGGGTCACGCAGGTTGGTTGCAATGCCCTAGTATAAACGATACCTGGAACACAAGCCAGTCCTCAGGATGCATTCTAACTCAAGAGCACGATCACGTTGTGCCTGACCAATGTTTCCATCTTGGGTAGTAGCACAGTCCTAAGCGATATGGAGTGGAGTTGGCATATGAGCTGGTCTGTGGTTTTGCTTCCAACAGTTTCTACCGCACGCAGATGCTCAGTGGATACAATGTTGCGCGCTGGGGAAAACCCCAGGAATAATCCACAGCAGGCAGGCAAGCAAAGTATAAATAAGGGGGGGATTGGTTAGCTGCCTGCAACTCTTGCTTGTACCCGAATAAGGTTTTGCCTGCAACGCGGCCTTGTACTGCTTGAGGCGACGTGACATTCATGCACAAGGCACAGGTGCTGGCAGGTTTCTGCGGGCACCCACAGTGCAGCGTTGCATTCTTGAAACCGTTGCTTGACCCTTTCCCTAAAATCAGGAAGATTCGCTTACACCTCTTATGGCTTATAATAGCCGTCTCCTGGGATAACAATAGCAATACTGAGAAGAATGAAAATAAAACGCATCATAGGCTGAAGAAATTAAACGCTCGGCACGTCTTTTCTTCAGCCTTACATGACTATATATCTATATATGTATACATCCATATATTTGGGAAGAAATCCATAAAAATATATATCGATATATATGTATTTCTATATATTTATATAGATATTTATCTATACACAGAAACAGATAGATAGATAGATAGATAGATAGATAGATAGATAGATAGATTGATAGAAAGACTGTATGCAATAACCCTGGATGTCTGACAGTTGAAGCAGACTGGTGATGTCATTAAGACTCTATTATGACACGTACAGCTTGGAAGCATAAATACTACAGCACGGCAGCCATTTATAGCCAGTCTCCATTGGAGATGGAAGTGGGCAGAAATGTACTGGCCTATCTTCCCAAGACGCCACAGCAGCCGGACAAATTGTATGTTCGACAGAATGGCTGTTTTATTCAGCCCATAAGGGTGACTACCCACTACAGGTTTTTTTTTCACTGCGAAATTCGTAGCAGTTTTTTTTCTGCAGGGGTCTATGGGACTTGTAATGTTAAAATCGAAATCACGCAAAATCGCAATTTACCGCAAAATCGCGATTTTAACATTACAAGTCCCATAGACCCCTGCAGAAAAAAAAAAAAGCTGCGAATTTCGCAGTGAAAAAAAACTGTAGTGAGTAGTCACCCTAAGGGGGAAACGGCGGCCTACAAAATCTGATTGGTCGCTGCTGCCACCATTTATGAAAAGGTCGGCTCAGTTCTTCCATGGATAAGAATAAGGTAGGTACATAGGCAGGCAGGTAGGTTCAGTTTTTGTAGGTTGAGGAATGCTTATGGGCAAGGCCTTATGTCTGAACGCTGGCGCATGAAATGGCACAGAGGCCCGGCACTGTGCATTCACTGATCATTGCCGTCAGCTGCTGTCTGCTTTCAAGCATGAATCAGGGGCTTGACACTTATCAACTGGCTTTGATTGTGGGTCACGCAGGTTGGTTGCAATGCCCTAGTATAAACGATACCTGGAACACAAGCCAGTCCTCAGGATGCATTCTAACTCAAGAGCACGATCACGTTGTGCCTGACCAATGTTTCCATCTTGGGTAGTAGCACAGTCCTAAGCGATATGGAGTGGAGTTGGCATATGAGCTGGTCTGTGGTTTTGCTTCCAACAGTTTCTACCGCACGCAGATGCTCAGTGGATACAATGTTGCGCGCTGGGGAAAACCCCAGGAATAATCCACAGCAGGCAGGCAAGCAAAGTATAAATAAGGGGGGGATTGGTTAGCTGCCTGCAACTCTTGCTTGTACCCGAATAAGGTTTTGCCTGCAACGCGGCCTTGTACTGCTTGAGGCGACGTGACATTCATGCACAAGGCACAGGTGCTGGCAGGTTTCTGCGGGCACCCACAGTGCAGCGTTGCATTCTTGAAACCGTTGCTTGACCCTTTCCCTAAAATCAGGAAGATTCGCTTACACCTCTTATGGCTTATAATAGCCGTCTCCTGGGATAACAATAGCAATACTGAGAAGAATGAAAATAAAACGCATCATAGGCTGAAGAAATTAAACGCTCGGCACGTCTTTTCTTCAGCCTTACATGACTATATATCTATATATGTATACATCCATATATTTGGGAAGAAATCCATAAAAATATATATCGATATATATGTATTTCTATATATTTATATAGATATTTATCTATACACAGAAACAGATAGATAGATAGATAGATAGATAGATAGATAGATAGATAGATTGATAGAAAGACTGTATGCAATAACCCTGGATGTCTGACAGTTGAAGCAGACTGGTGATGTCATTAAGACTCTATTATGACACGTACAGCTTGGAAGCATAAATACTACAGCACGGCAGCCATTTATAGCCAGTCTCCATTGGAGATGGAAGTGGGCAGAAATGTACTGGCCTATCTTCCCAAGACGCCACAGCAGCCGGACAAATTGTATGTTCGACAGAATGGCTGTTTTATTCAGCCCATAAGGGTGACTACCCACTACAGGTTTTTTTTTCACTGCGAAATTCGTAGCAGTTTTTTTTCTGCAGGGGTCTATGGGACTTGTAATGTTAAAATCGAAATCACGCAAAATCGCAATTTACCGCAAAATCGCGATTTTAACATTACAAGTCCCATAGACCCCTGCAGAAAAAAAAAAAAGCTGCGAATTTCGCAGTGAAAAAAAACTGTAGTGAGTAGTCACCCTAAGGGGGAAACGGCGGCCTACAAAATCTGATTGGTCGCTGCTGCCACCATTTATGAAAAGGTCGGCTCAGTTCTTCCATGGATAAGAATAAGGTAGGTACATAGGCAGGCAGGTAGGTTCAGTTTTTGTAGGTTGAGGAATGCTTATGGGCAAGGCCTTATGTCTGAACGCTGGCGCATGAAATGGCACAGAGGCCCGGCACTGTGCATTCACTGATCATTGCCGTCAGCTGCTGTCTGCTTTCAAGCATGAATCAGGGGCTTGACACTTATCAACTGGCTTTGATTGTGGGTCACGCAGGTTGGTTGCAATGCCCTAGTATAAACGATACCTGGAACACAAGCCAGTCCTCAGGATGCATTCTAACTCAAGAGCACGATCACGTTGTGCCTGACCAATGTTTCCATCTTGGGTAGTAGCACAGTCCTAAGCGATATGGAGTGGAGTTGGCATATGAGCTGGTCTGTGGTTTTGCTTCCAACAGTTTCTACCGCACGCAGATGCTCAGTGGATACAATGTTGCGCGCTGGGGAAAACCCCAGGAATAATCCACAGCAGGCAGGCAAGCAAAGTATAAATAAGGGGGGGATTGGTTAGCTGCCTGCAACTCTTGCTTGTACCCGAATAAGGTTTTGCCTGCAACGCGGCCTTGTACTGCTTGAGGCGACGTGACATTCATGCACAAGGCACAGGTGCTGGCAGGTTTCTGCGGGCACCCACAGTGCAGCGTTGCATTCTTGAAACCGTTGCTTGACCCTTTCCCTAAAATCAGGAAGATTCGCTTACACCTCTTATGGCTTATAATAGCCGTCTCCTGGGATAACAATAGCAATACTGAGAAGAATGAAAATAAAACGCATCATAGGCTGAAGAAATTAAACGCTCGGCACGTCTTTTCTTCAGCCTTACATGACTATATATCTATATATGTATACATCCATATATTTGGGAAGAAATCCATAAAAATATATATCGATATATATGTATTTCTATATATTTATATAGATATTTATCTATACACAGAAACAGATAGATAGATAGATAGATAGATAGATAGATAGATAGATAGATAGATAGATAGATAGATTGATAGAAAGACTGTATGCAATAACCCTGGATGTCTGACAGTTGAAGCAGACTGGTGATGTCATTAAGACTCTATTATGACACGTACAGCTTGGAAGCATAAATACTACAGCACGGCAGCCATTTATAGCCAGTCTCCATTGGAGATGGAAGTGGGCAGAAATGTACTGGCCTATCTTCCCAAGACGCCACAGCAGCCGGACAAATTGTATGTTCGACAGAATGGCTGTTTTATTCAGCCCATAAGGGTGACTACCCACTACAGGTTTTTTTTTCACTGCGAAATTCGTAGCAGTTTTTTTTCTGCAGGGGTCTATGGGACTTGTAATGTTAAAATCGAAATCACGCAAAATCGCAATTTACCGCAAAATCGCGATTTTAACATTACAAGTCCCATAGACCCCTGCAGAAAAAAAAAAAAGCTGCGAATTTCGCAGTGAAAAAAAACTGTAGTGAGTAGTCACCCTAAGGGGGAAACGGCGGCCTACAAAATCTGATTGGTCGCTGCTGCCACCATTTATGAAAAGGTCGGCTCAGTTCTTCCATGGATAAGAATAAGGTAGGTACATAGGCAGGCAGGTAGGTTCAGTTTTTGTAGGTTGAGGAATGCTTATGGGCAAGGCCTTATGTCTGAACGCTGGCGCATGAAATGGCAGAGAGGCCCGGCACTGTGCATTCACTGATCATTGCCGTCAGCTGCTGTCTGCTTTCAAGCATGAATCAGGGGCTTGACACTTATCAACTGGCTTTGATTGTGGGTCACGCAGGTTGGTTGCAATGCCCTAGTATAAACGATACCTGGAACACAAGCCAGTCCTCAGGATGCATTCTAACTCAAGAGCACGATCACGTTGTGCCTGACCAATGTTTCCATCTTGGGTAGTAGCACAGTCCTAAGCGATATGGAGTGGAGTTGGCATATGAGCTGGTCTGTGGTTTTGCTTCCAACAGTTTCTACCGCACGCAGATGCTCAGTGGATACAATGTTGCGCGCTGGGGAAAACCCCAGGAATAATCCACAGCAGGCAGGCAAGCAAAGTATAAATAAGGGGGGGATTGGTTAGCTGCCTGCAACTCTTGCTTGTACCCGAATAAGGTTTTGCCTGCAACGCGGCCTTGTACTGCTTGAGGCGACGTGACATTCATGCACAAGGCACAGGTGCTGGCAGGTTTCTGCGGGCACCCACAGTGCAGCGTTGCATTCTTGAAACCGTTGCTTGACCCTTTCCCTAAAATCAGGAAGATTCGCTTACACCTCTTATGGCTTATAATAGCCGTCTCCTGGGATAACAATAGCAATACTGAGAAGAATGAAAATAAAACGCATCATAGGCTGAAGAAATTAAACGCTCGGCACGTCTTTTCTTCAGCCTTACATGACTATATATCTATATATGTATACATCCATATATTTGGGAAGAAATCCATAAAAATATATATCGATATATATGTATTTCTATATATTTATATAGATATTTATCTATACACAGAAACAGATAGATAGATAGATAGATAGATAGATAGATAGATAGATAGATAGATTGATAGAAAGACTGTATGCAATAACCCTGGATGTCTGACAGTTGAAGCAGACTGGTGATGTCATTAAGACTCTATTATGACACGTACAGCTTGGAAGCATAAATACTACAGCACGGCAGCCATTTATAGCCAGTCTCCATTGGAGATGGAAGTGGGCAGAAATGTACTGGCCTATCTTCCCAAGACGCCACAGCAGCCGGACAAATTGTATGTTCGACAGAATGGCTGTTTTATTCAGCCCATAAGGGTGACTACCCACTACAGGTTTTTTTTTCACTGCGAAATTCGTAGCAGTTTTTTTTCTGCAGGGGTCTATGGGACTTGTAATGTTAAAATCGAAATCACGCAAAATCGCAATTTACCGCAAAATCGCGATTTTAACATTACAAGTCCCATAGACCCCTGCAGAAAAAAAAAAAAGCTGCGAATTTCGCAGTGAAAAAAAACTGTAGTGAGTAGTCACCCTAAGGGGGAAACGGCGGCCTACAAAATCTGATTGGTCGCTGCTGCCACCATTTATGAAAAGGTCGGCTCAGTTCTTCCATGGATAAGAATAAGGTAGGTACATAGGCAGGCAGGTAGGTTCAGTTTTTGTAGGTTGAGGAATGCTTATGGGCAAGGCCTTATGTCTGAACGCTGGCGCATGAAATGGCACAGAGGCCCGGCACTGTGCATTCACTGATCATTGCCGTCAGCTGCTGTCTGCTTTCAAGCATGAATCAGGGGCTTGACACTTATCAACTGGCTTTGATTGTGGGTCACGCAGGTTGGTTGCAATGCCCTAGTATAAACGATACCTGGAACACAAGCCAGTCCTCAGGATGCATTCTAACTCAAGAGCACGATCACGTTGTGCCTGACCAATGTTTCCATCTTGGGTAGTAGCACAGTCCTAAGCGATATGGAGTGGAGTTGGCATATGAGCTGGTCTGTGGTTTTGCTTCCAACAGTTTCTACCGCACGCAGATGCTCAGTGGATACAATGTTGCGCGCTGGGGAAAACCCCAGGAATAATCCACAGCAGGCAGGCAAGCAAAGTATAAATAAGGGGGGGATTGGTTAGCTGCCTGCAACTCTTGCTTGTACCCGAATAAGGTTTTGCCTGCAACGCGGCCTTGTACTGCTTGAGGCGACGTGACATTCATGCACAAGGCACAGGTGCTGGCAGGTTTCTGCGGGCACCCACAGTGCAGCGTTGCATTCTTGAAACCGTTGCTTGACCCTTTCCCTAAAATCAGGAAGATTCGCTTACACCTCTTATGGCTTATAATAGCCGTCTCCTGGGATAACAATAGCAATACTGAGAAGAATGAAAATAAAACGCATCATAGGCTGAAGAAATTAAACGCTCGGCACGTCTTTTCTTCAGCCTTACATGACTATATATCTATATATGTATACATCCATATATTTGGGAAGAAATCCATAAAAATATATATCGATATATATGTATTTCTATATATTTATATAGATATTTATCTATACACAGAAACAGATAGATAGATAGATAGATAGATAGATAGATAGATAGATAGATAGATAGATAGATAGATAGATAGATAGATAGATTGATAGATAGATTGATAGAAAGACTGTATGCAATAACCCTGGATGTCTGACAGTTGAAGCAGACTGGTGATGTCATTAAGACTCTATTATGACACGTACAGCTTGGAAGCATAAATACTACAGCACGGCAGCCATTTATAGCCAGTCTCCATTGGAGATGGAAGTGGGCAGAAATGTACTGGCCTATCTTCCCAAGACGCCACAGCAGCCGGACAAATTGTATGTTCGACAGAATGGCTGTTTTATTCAGCCCATAAGGGTGACTACCCACTACAGGTTTTTTTTTCACTGCGAAATTCGTAGCAGTTTTTTTTCTGCAGGGGTCTATGGGACTTGTAATGTTAAAATCGAAATCACGCAAAATCGCAATTTACCGCAAAATCGCGATTTTAACATTACAAGTCCCATAGACCCCTGCAGAAAAAAAAAAAAGCTGCGAATTTCGCAGTGAAAAAAAACTGTAGTGAGTAGTCACCCTAAGGGGGAAACGGCGGCCTACAAAATCTGATTGGTCGCTGCTGCCACCATTTATGAAAAGGTCGGCTCAGTTCTTCCATGGATAAGAATAAGGTAGGTACATAGGCAGGCAGGTAGGTTCAGTTTTTGTAGGTTGAGGAATGCTTATGGGCAAGGCCTTATGTCTGAACGCTGGCGCATGAAATGGCAGAGAGGCCCGGCACTGTGCATTCACTGATCATTGCCGTCAGCTGCTGTCTGCTTTCAAGCATGAATCAGGGGCTTGACACTTATCAACTGGCTTTGATTGTGGGTCACGCAGGTTGGTTGCAATGCCCTAGTATAAACGATACCTGGAACACAAGCCAGTCCTCAGGATGCATTCTAACTCAAGAGCACGATCACGTTGTGCCTGACCAATGTTTCCATCTTGGGTAGTAGCACAGTCCTAAGCGATATGGAGTGGAGTTGGCATATGAGCTGGTCTGTGGTTTTGCTTCCAACAGTTTCTACCGCACGCAGATGCTCAGTGGATACAATGTTGCGCGCTGGGGAAAACCCCAGGAATAATCCACAGCAGGCAGGCAAGCAAAGTATAAATAAGGGGGGGATTGGTTAGCTGCCTGCAACTCTTGCTTGTACCCGAATAAGGTTTTGCCTGCAACGCGGCCTTGTACTGCTTGAGGCGACGTGACATTCATGCACAAGGCACAGGTGCTGGCAGGTTTCTGCGGGCACCCACAGTGCAGCGTTGCATTCTTGAAACCGTTGCTTGACCCTTTCCCTAAAATCAGGAAGATTCGCTTACACCTCTTATGGCTTATAATAGCCGTCTCCTGGGATAACAATAGCAATACTGAGAAGAATGAAAATAAAACGCATCATAGGCTGAAGAAATTAAACGCTCGGCACGTCTTTTCTTCAGCCTTACATGACTATATATCTATATATGTATACATCCATATATTTGGGAAGAAATCCATAAAAATATATATCGATATATATGTATTTCTATATATTTATATAGATATTTATCTATACACAGAAACAGATAGATAGATAGATAGATAGATAGATAGATAGATAGATAGATTGATAGAAAGACTGTATGCAATAACCCTGGATGTCTGACAGTTGAAGCAGACTGGTGATGTCATTAAGACTCTATTATGACACGTACAGCTTGGAAGCATAAATACTACAGCACGGCAGCCATTTATAGCCAGTCTCCATTGGAGATGGAAGTGGGCAGAAATGTACTGGCCTATCTTCCCAAGACGCCACAGCAGCCGGACAAATTGTATGTTCGACAGAATGGCTGTTTTATTCAGCCCATAAGGGTGACTACCCACTACAGGTTTTTTTTTCACTGCGAAATTCGTAGCAGTTTTTTTTCTGCAGGGGTCTATGGGACTTGTAATGTTAAAATCGAAATCACGCAAAATCGCAATTTACCGCAAAATCGCGATTTTAACATTACAAGTCCCATAGACCCCTGCAGAAAAAAAAAAAAGCTGCGAATTTCGCAGTGAAAAAAAACTGTAGTGAGTAGTCACCCTAAGGGGGAAACGGCGGCCTACAAAATCTGATTGGTCGCTGCTGCCACCATTTATGAAAAGGTCGGCTCAGTTCTTCCATGGATAAGAATAAGGTAGGTACATAGGCAGGCAGGTAGGTTCAGTTTTTGTAGGTTGAGGAATGCTTATGGGCAAGGCCTTATGTCTGAACGCTGGCGCATGAAATGGCACAGAGGCCCGGCACTGTGCATTCACTGATCATTGCCGTCAGCTGCTGTCTGCTTTCAAGCATGAATCAGGGGCTTGACACTTATCAACTGGCTTTGATTGTGGGTCACGCAGGTTGGTTGCAATGCCCTAGTATAAACGATACCTGGAACACAAGCCAGTCCTCAGGATGCATTCTAACTCAAGAGCACGATCACGTTGTGCCTGACCAATGTTTCCATCTTGGGTAGTAGCACAGTCCTAAGCGATATGGAGTGGAGTTGGCATATGAGCTGGTCTGTGGTTTTGCTTCCAACAGTTTCTACCGCACGCAGATGCTCAGTGGATACAATGTTGCGCGCTGGGGAAAACCCCAGGAATAATCCACAGCAGGCAGGCAAGCAAAGTATAAATAAGGGGGGGATTGGTTAGCTGCCTGCAACTCTTGCTTGTACCCGAATAAGGTTTTGCCTGCAACGCGGCCTTGTACTGCTTGAGGCGACGTGACATTCATGCACAAGGCACAGGTGCTGGCAGGTTTCTGCGGGCACCCACAGTGCAGCGTTGCATTCTTGAAACCGTTGCTTGACCCTTTCCCTAAAATCAGGAAGATTCGCTTACACCTCTTATGGCTTATAATAGCCGTCTCCTGGGATAACAATAGCAATACTGAGAAGAATGAAAATAAAACGCATCATAGGCTGAAGAAATTAAACGCTCGGCACGTCTTTTCTTCAGCCTTACATGACTATATATCTATATATGTATACATCCATATATTTGGGAAGAAATCCATAAAAATATATATCGATATATATGTATTTCTATATATTTATATAGATATTTATCTATACACAGAAACAGATAGATAGATAGATAGATAGATAGATAGATAGATAGATAGATAGATAGATAGATAGATTGATAGAAAGACTGTATGCAATAACCCTGGATGTCTGACAGTTGAAGCAGACTGGTGATGTCATTAAGACTCTATTATGACACGTACAGCTTGGAAGCATAAATACTACAGCACGGCAGCCATTTATAGCCAGTCTCCATTGGAGATGGAAGTGGGCAGAAATGTACTGGCCTATCTTCCCAAGACGCCACAGCAGCCGGACAAATTGTATGTTCGACAGAATGGCTGTTTTATTCAGCCCATAAGGGTGACTACCCACTACAGGTTTTTTTTTCACTGCGAAATTCGTAGCAGTTTTTTTTCTGCAGGGGTCTATGGGACTTGTAATGTTAAAATCGAAATCACGCAAAATCGCAATTTACCGCAAAATCGCGATTTTAACATTACAAGTCCCATAGACCCCTGCAGAAAAAAAAAAAAGCTGCGAATTTCGCAGTGAAAAAAAACTGTAGTGAGTAGTCACCCTAAGGGGGAAACGGCGGCCTACAAAATCTGATTGGTCGCTGCTGCCACCATTTATGAAAAGGTCGGCTCAGTTCTTCCATGGATAAGAATAAGGTAGGTACATAGGCAGGCAGGTAGGTTCAGTTTTTGTAGGTTGAGGAATGCTTATGGGCAAGGCCTTATGTCTGAACGCTGGCGCATGAAATGGCAGAGAGGCCCGGCACTGTGCATTCACTGATCATTGCCGTCAGCTGCTGTCTGCTTTCAAGCATGAATCAGGGGCTTGACACTTATCAACTGGCTTTGATTGTGGGTCACGCAGGTTGGTTGCAATGCCCTAGTATAAACGATACCTGGAACACAAGCCAGTCCTCAGGATGCATTCTAACTCAAGAGCACGATCACGTTGTGCCTGACCAATGTTTCCATCTTGGGTAGTAGCACAGTCCTAAGCGATATGGAGTGGAGTTGGCATATGAGCTGGTCTGTGGTTTTGCTTCCAACAGTTTCTACCGCACGCAGATGCTCAGTGGATACAATGTTGCGCGCTGGGGAAAACCCCAGGAATAATCCACAGCAGGCAGGCAAGCAAAGTATAAATAAGGGGGGGATTGGTTAGCTGCCTGCAACTCTTGCTTGTACCCGAATAAGGTTTTGCCTGCAACGCGGCCTTGTACTGCTTGAGGCGACGTGACATTCATGCACAAGGCACAGGTGCTGGCAGGTTTCTGCGGGCACCCACAGTGCAGCGTTGCATTCTTGAAACCGTTGCTTGACCCTTTCCCTAAAATCAGGAAGATTCGCTTACACCTCTTATGGCTTATAATAGCCGTCTCCTGGGATAACAATAGCAATACTGAGAAGAATGAAAATAAAACGCATCATAGGCTGAAGAAATTAAACGCTCGGCACGTCTTTTCTTCAGCCTTACATGACTATATATCTATATATGTATACATCCATATATTTGGGAAGAAATCCATAAAAATATATATCGATATATATGTATTTCTATATATTTATATAGATATTTATCTATACACAGAAACAGATAGATAGATAGATAGATAGATAGATAGATAGATAGATAGATAGATTGATAGAAAGACTGTATGCAATAACCCTGGATGTCTGACAGTTGAAGCAGACTGGTGATGTCATTAAGACTCTATTATGACACGTACAGCTTGGAAGCATAAATACTACAGCACGGCAGCCATTTATAGCCAGTCTCCATTGGAGATGGAAGTGGGCAGAAATGTACTGGCCTATCTTCCCAAGACGCCACAGCAGCCGGACAAATTGTATGTTCGACAGAATGGCTGTTTTATTCAGCCCATAAGGGTGACTACCCACTACAGGTTTTTTTTTCACTGCGAAATTCGTAGCAGTTTTTTTTCTGCAGGGGTCTATGGGACTTGTAATGTTAAAATCGAAATCACGCAAAATCGCAATTTACCGCAAAATCGCGATTTTAACATTACAAGTCCCATAGACCCCTGCAGAAAAAAAAAAAAGCTGCGAATTTCGCAGTGAAAAAAAACTGTAGTGAGTAGTCACCCTAAGGGGGAAACGGCGGCCTACAAAATCTGATTGGTCGCTGCTGCCACCATTTATGAAAAGGTCGGCTCAGTTCTTCCATGGATAAGAATAAGGTAGGTACATAGGCAGGCAGGTAGGTTCAGTTTTTGTAGGTTGAGGAATGCTTATGGGCAAGGCCTTATGTCTGAACGCTGGCGCATGAAATGGCACAGAGGCCCGGCACTGTGCATTCACTGATCATTGCCGTCAGCTGCTGTCTGCTTTCAAGCATGAATCAGGGGCTTGACACTTATCAACTGGCTTTGATTGTGGGTCACGCAGGTTGGTTGCAATGCCCTAGTATAAACGATACCTGGAACACAAGCCAGTCCTCAGGATGCATTCTAACTCAAGAGCACGATCACGTTGTGCCTGACCAATGTTTCCATCTTGGGTAGTAGCACAGTCCTAAGCGATATGGAGTGGAGTTGGCATATGAGCTGGTCTGTGGTTTTGCTTCCAACAGTTTCTACCGCACGCAGATGCTCAGTGGATACAATGTTGCGCGCTGGGGAAAACCCCAGGAATAATCCACAGCAGGCAGGCAAGCAAAGTATAAATAAGGGGGGGATTGGTTAGCTGCCTGCAACTCTTGCTTGTACCCGAATAAGGTTTTGCCTGCAACGCGGCCTTGTACTGCTTGAGGCGACGTGACATTCATGCACAAGGCACAGGTGCTGGCAGGTTTCTGCGGGCACCCACAGTGCAGCGTTGCATTCTTGAAACCGTTGCTTGACCCTTTCCCTAAAATCAGGAAGATTCGCTTACACCTCTTATGGCTTATAATAGCCGTCTCCTGGGATAACAATAGCAATACTGAGAAGAATGAAAATAAAACGCATCATAGGCTGAAGAAATTAAACGCTCGGCACGTCTTTTCTTCAGCCTTACATGACTATATATCTATATATGTATACATCCATATATTTGGGAAGAAATCCATAAAAATATATATCGATATATATGTATTTCTATATATTTATATAGATATTTATCTATACACAGAAACAGATAGATAGATAGATAGATAGATAGATAGATAGATAGATAGATAGATAGATAGATAGATAGATAGATAGATAGATAGATAGATTGATAGATAGATTGATAGAAAGACTGTATGCAATAACCCTGGATGTCTGACAGTTGAAGCAGACTGGTGATGTCATTAAGACTCTATTATGACACGTACAGCTTGGAAGCATAAATACTACAGCACGGCAGCCATTTATAGCCAGTCTCCATTGGAGATGGAAGTGGGCAGAAATGTACTGGCCTATCTTCCCAAGACGCCACAGCAGCCGGACAAATTGTATGTTCGACAGAATGGCTGTTTTATTCAGCCCATAAGGGTGACTACCCACTACAGGTTTTTTTTTCACTGCGAAATTCGTAGCAGTTTTTTTTCTGCAGGGGTCTATGGGACTTGTAATGTTAAAATCGAAATCACGCAAAATCGCAATTTACCGCAAAATCGCGATTTTAACATTACAAGTCCCATAGACCCCTGCAGAAAAAAAAAAAAGCTGCGAATTTCGCAGTGAAAAAAAACTGTAGTGAGTAGTCACCCTAAGGGGGAAACGGCGGCCTACAAAATCTGATTGGTCGCTGCTGCCACCATTTATGAAAAGGTCGGCTCAGTTCTTCCATGGATAAGAATAAGGTAGGTACATAGGCAGGCAGGTAGGTTCAGTTTTTGTAGGTTGAGGAATGCTTATGGGCAAGGCCTTATGTCTGAACGCTGGCGCATGAAATGGCAGAGAGGCCCGGCACTGTGCATTCACTGATCATTGCCGTCAGCTGCTGTCTGCTTTCAAGCATGAATCAGGGGCTTGACACTTATCAACTGGCTTTGATTGTGGGTCACGCAGGTTGGTTGCAATGCCCTAGTATAAACGATACCTGGAACACAAGCCAGTCCTCAGGATGCATTCTAACTCAAGAGCACGATCACGTTGTGCCTGACCAATGTTTCCATCTTGGGTAGTAGCACAGTCCTAAGCGATATGGAGTGGAGTTGGCATATGAGCTGGTCTGTGGTTTTGCTTCCAACAGTTTCTACCGCACGCAGATGCTCAGTGGATACAATGTTGCGCGCTGGGGAAAACCCCAGGAATAATCCACAGCAGGCAGGCAAGCAAAGTATAAATAAGGGGGGGATTGGTTAGCTGCCTGCAACTCTTGCTTGTACCCGAATAAGGTTTTGCCTGCAACGCGGCCTTGTACTGCTTGAGGCGACGTGACATTCATGCACAAGGCACAGGTGCTGGCAGGTTTCTGCGGGCACCCACAGTGCAGCGTTGCATTCTTGAAACCGTTGCTTGACCCTTTCCCTAAAATCAGGAAGATTCGCTTACACCTCTTATGGCTTATAATAGCCGTCTCCTGGGATAACAATAGCAATACTGAGAAGAATGAAAATAAAACGCATCATAGGCTGAAGAAATTAAACGCTCGGCACGTCTTTTCTTCAGCCTTACATGACTATATATCTATATATGTATACATCCATATATTTGGGAAGAAATCCATAAAAATATATATCGATATATATGTATTTCTATATATTTATATAGATATTTATCTATACACAGAAACAGATAGATAGATAGATAGATAGATAGATAGATAGATAGATAGATTGATAGAAAGACTGTATGCAATAACCCTGGATGTCTGACAGTTGAAGCAGACTGGTGATGTCATTAAGACTCTATTATGACACGTACAGCTTGGAAGCATAAATACTACAGCACGGCAGCCATTTATAGCCAGTCTCCATTGGAGATGGAAGTGGGCAGAAATGTACTGGCCTATCTTCCCAAGACGCCACAGCAGCCGGACAAATTGTATGTTCGACAGAATGGCTGTTTTATTCAGCCCATAAGGGTGACTACCCACTACAGGTTTTTTTTTCACTGCGAAATTCGTAGCAGTTTTTTTTCTGCAGGGGTCTATGGGACTTGTAATGTTAAAATCGAAATCACGCAAAATCGCAATTTACCGCAAAATCGCGATTTTAACATTACAAGTCCCATAGACCCCTGCAGAAAAAAAAAAAAGCTGCGAATTTCGCAGTGAAAAAAAACTGTAGTGAGTAGTCACCCTAAGGGGGAAACGGCGGCCTACAAAATCTGATTGGTCGCTGCTGCCACCATTTATGAAAAGGTCGGCTCAGTTCTTCCATGGATAAGAATAAGGTAGGTACATAGGCAGGCAGGTAGGTTCAGTTTTTGTAGGTTGAGGAATGCTTATGGGCAAGGCCTTATGTCTGAACGCTGGCGCATGAAATGGCACAGAGGCCCGGCACTGTGCATTCACTGATCATTGCCGTCAGCTGCTGTCTGCTTTCAAGCATGAATCAGGGGCTTGACACTTATCAACTGGCTTTGATTGTGGGTCACGCAGGTTGGTTGCAATGCCCTAGTATAAACGATACCTGGAACACAAGCCAGTCCTCAGGATGCATTCTAACTCAAGAGCACGATCACGTTGTGCCTGACCAATGTTTCCATCTTGGGTAGTAGCACAGTCCTAAGCGATATGGAGTGGAGTTGGCATATGAGCTGGTCTGTGGTTTTGCTTCCAACAGTTTCTACCGCACGCAGATGCTCAGTGGATACAATGTTGCGCGCTGGGGAAAACCCCAGGAATAATCCACAGCAGGCAGGCAAGCAAAGTATAAATAAGGGGGGGATTGGTTAGCTGCCTGCAACTCTTGCTTGTACCCGAATAAGGTTTTGCCTGCAACGCGGCCTTGTACTGCTTGAGGCGACGTGACATTCATGCACAAGGCACAGGTGCTGGCAGGTTTCTGCGGGCACCCACAGTGCAGCGTTGCATTCTTGAAACCGTTGCTTGACCCTTTCCCTAAAATCAGGAAGATTCGCTTACACCTCTTATGGCTTATAATAGCCGTCTCCTGGGATAACAATAGCAATACTGAGAAGAATGAAAATAAAACGCATCATAGGCTGAAGAAATTAAACGCTCGGCACGTCTTTTCTTCAGCCTTACATGACTATATATCTATATATGTATACATCCATATATTTGGGAAGAAATCCATAAAAATATATATCGATATATATGTATTTCTATATATTTATATAGATATTTATCTATACACAGAAACAGATAGATAGATAGATAGATAGATAGATAGATAGATAGATAGATTGATAGAAAGACTGTATGCAATAACCCTGGATGTCTGACAGTTGAAGCAGACTGGTGATGTCATTAAGACTCTATTATGACACGTACAGCTTGGAAGCATAAATACTACAGCACGGCAGCCATTTATAGCCAGTCTCCATTGGAGATGGAAGTGGGCAGAAATGTACTGGCCTATCTTCCCAAGACGCCACAGCAGCCGGACAAATTGTATGTTCGACAGAATGGCTGTTTTATTCAGCCCATAAGGGTGACTACCCACTACAGGTTTTTTTTTCACTGCGAAATTCGTAGCAGTTTTTTTTCTGCAGGGGTCTATGGGACTTGTAATGTTAAAATCGAAATCACGCAAAATCGCAATTTACCGCAAAATCGCGATTTTAACATTACAAGTCCCATAGACCCCTGCAGAAAAAAAAAAAAGCTGCGAATTTCGCAGTGAAAAAAAACTGTAGTGAGTAGTCACCCTAAGGGGGAAACGGCGGCCTACAAAATCTGATTGGTCGCTGCTGCCACCATTTATGAAAAGGTCGGCTCAGTTCTTCCATGGATAAGAATAAGGTAGGTACATAGGCAGGCAGGTAGGTTCAGTTTTTGTAGGTTGAGGAATGCTTATGGGCAAGGCCTTATGTCTGAACGCTGGCGCATGAAATGGCACAGAGGCCCGGCACTGTGCATTCACTGATCATTGCCGTCAGCTGCTGTCTGCTTTCAAGCATGAATCAGGGGCTTGACACTTATCAACTGGCTTTGATTGTGGGTCACGCAGGTTGGTTGCAATGCCCTAGTATAAACGATACCTGGAACACAAGCCAGTCCTCAGGATGCATTCTAACTCAAGAGCACGATCACGTTGTGCCTGACCAATGTTTCCATCTTGGGTAGTAGCACAGTCCTAAGCGATATGGAGTGGAGTTGGCATATGAGCTGGTCTGTGGTTTTGCTTCCAACAGTTTCTACCGCACGCAGATGCTCAGTGGATACAATGTTGCGCGCTGGGGAAAACCCCAGGAATAATCCACAGCAGGCAGGCAAGCAAAGTATAAATAAGGGGGGGATTGGTTAGCTGCCTGCAACTCTTGCTTGTACCCGAATAAGGTTTTGCCTGCAACGCGGCCTTGTACTGCTTGAGGCGACGTGACATTCATGCACAAGGCACAGGTGCTGGCAGGTTTCTGCGGGCACCCACAGTGCAGCGTTGCATTCTTGAAACCGTTGCTTGACCCTTTCCCTAAAATCAGGAAGATTCGCTTACACCTCTTATGGCTTATAATAGCCGTCTCCTGGGATAACAATAGCAATACTGAGAAGAATGAAAATAAAACGCATCATAGGCTGAAGAAATTAAACGCTCGGCACGTCTTTTCTTCAGCCTTACATGACTATATATCTATATATGTATACATCCATATATTTGGGAAGAAATCCATAAAAATATATATCGATATATATGTATTTCTATATATTTATATAGATATTTATCTATACACAGAAACAGATAGATAGATAGATAGATAGATAGATAGATAGATAGATAGATAGATAGATAGATAGATTGATAGAAAGACTGTATGCAATAACCCTGGATGTCTGACAGTTGAAGCAGACTGGTGATGTCATTAAGACTCTATTATGACACGTACAGCTTGGAAGCATAAATACTACAGCACGGCAGCCATTTATAGCCAGTCTCCATTGGAGATGGAAGTGGGCAGAAATGTACTGGCCTATCTTCCCAAGACGCCACAGCAGCCGGACAAATTGTATGTTCGACAGAATGGCTGTTTTATTCAGCCCATAAGGGTGACTACCCACTACAGGTTTTTTTTTCACTGCGAAATTCGTAGCAGTTTTTTTTCTGCAGGGGTCTATGGGACTTGTAATGTTAAAATCGAAATCACGCAAAATCGCAATTTACCGCAAAATCGCGATTTTAACATTACAAGTCCCATAGACCCCTGCAGAAAAAAAAAAAAGCTGCGAATTTCGCAGTGAAAAAAAACTGTAGTGAGTAGTCACCCTAAGGGGGAAACGGCGGCCTACAAAATCTGATTGGTCGCTGCTGCCACCATTTATGAAAAGGTCGGCTCAGTTCTTCCATGGATAAGAATAAGGTAGGTACATAGGCAGGCAGGTAGGTTCAGTTTTTGTAGGTTGAGGAATGCTTATGGGCAAGGCCTTATGTCTGAACGCTGGCGCATGAAATGGCAGAGAGGCCCGGCACTGTGCATTCACTGATCATTGCCGTCAGCTGCTGTCTGCTTTCAAGCATGAATCAGGGGCTTGACACTTATCAACTGGCTTTGATTGTGGGTCACGCAGGTTGGTTGCAATGCCCTAGTATAAACGATACCTGGAACACAAGCCAGTCCTCAGGATGCATTCTAACTCAAGAGCACGATCACGTTGTGCCTGACCAATGTTTCCATCTTGGGTAGTAGCACAGTCCTAAGCGATATGGAGTGGAGTTGGCATATGAGCTGGTCTGTGGTTTTGCTTCCAACAGTTTCTACCGCACGCAGATGCTCAGTGGATACAATGTTGCGCGCTGGGGAAAACCCCAGGAATAATCCACAGCAGGCAGGCAAGCAAAGTATAAATAAGGGGGGGATTGGTTAGCTGCCTGCAACTCTTGCTTGTACCCGAATAAGGTTTTGCCTGCAACGCGGCCTTGTACTGCTTGAGGCGACGTGACATTCATGCACAAGGCACAGGTGCTGGCAGGTTTCTGCGGGCACCCACAGTGCAGCGTTGCATTCTTGAAACCGTTGCTTGACCCTTTCCCTAAAATCAGGAAGATTCGCTTACACCTCTTATGGCTTATAATAGCCGTCTCCTGGGATAACAATAGCAATACTGAGAAGAATGAAAATAAAACGCATCATAGGCTGAAGAAATTAAACGCTCGGCACGTCTTTTCTTCAGCCTTACATGACTATATATCTATATATGTATACATCCATATATTTGGGAAGAAATCCATAAAAATATATATCGATATATATGTATTTCTATATATTTATATAGATATTTATCTATACACAGAAACAGATAGATAGATAGATAGATAGATAGATAGATAGATAGATAGATAGATTGATAGAAAGACTGTATGCAATAACCCTGGATGTCTGACAGTTGAAGCAGACTGGTGATGTCATTAAGACTCTATTATGACACGTACAGCTTGGAAGCATAAATACTACAGCACGGCAGCCATTTATAGCCAGTCTCCATTGGAGATGGAAGTGGGCAGAAATGTACTGGCCTATCTTCCCAAGACGCCACAGCAGCCGGACAAATTGTATGTTCGACAGAATGGCTGTTTTATTCAGCCCATAAGGGTGACTACCCACTACAGGTTTTTTTTTCACTGCGAAATTCGTAGCAGTTTTTTTTCTGCAGGGGTCTATGGGACTTGTAATGTTAAAATCGAAATCACGCAAAATCGCAATTTACCGCAAAATCGCGATTTTAACATTACAAGTCCCATAGACCCCTGCAGAAAAAAAAAAAAGCTGCGAATTTCGCAGTGAAAAAAAACTGTAGTGAGTAGTCACCCTAAGGGGGAAACGGCGGCCTACAAAATCTGATTGGTCGCTGCTGCCACCATTTATGAAAAGGTCGGCTCAGTTCTTCCATGGATAAGAATAAGGTAGGTACATAGGCAGGCAGGTAGGTTCAGTTTTTGTAGGTTGAGGAATGCTTATGGGCAAGGCCTTATGTCTGAACGCTGGCGCATGAAATGGCACAGAGGCCCGGCACTGTGCATTCACTGATCATTGCCGTCAGCTGCTGTCTGCTTTCAAGCATGAATCAGGGGCTTGACACTTATCAACTGGCTTTGATTGTGGGTCACGCAGGTTGGTTGCAATGCCCTAGTATAAACGATACCTGGAACACAAGCCAGTCCTCAGGATGCATTCTAACTCAAGAGCACGATCACGTTGTGCCTGACCAATGTTTCCATCTTGGGTAGTAGCACAGTCCTAAGCGATATGGAGTGGAGTTGGCATATGAGCTGGTCTGTGGTTTTGCTTCCAACAGTTTCTACCGCACGCAGATGCTCAGTGGATACAATGTTGCGCGCTGGGGAAAACCCCAGGAATAATCCACAGCAGGCAGGCAAGCAAAGTATAAATAAGGGGGGGATTGGTTAGCTGCCTGCAACTCTTGCTTGTACCCGAATAAGGTTTTGCCTGCAACGCGGCCTTGTACTGCTTGAGGCGACGTGACATTCATGCACAAGGCACAGGTGCTGGCAGGTTTCTGCGGGCACCCACAGTGCAGCGTTGCATTCTTGAAACCGTTGCTTGACCCTTTCCCTAAAATCAGGAAGATTCGCTTACACCTCTTATGGCTTATAATAGCCGTCTCCTGGGATAACAATAGCAATACTGAGAAGAATGAAAATAAAACGCATCATAGGCTGAAGAAATTAAACGCTCGGCACGTCTTTTCTTCAGCCTTACATGACTATATATCTATATATGTATACATCCATATATTTGGGAAGAAATCCATAAAAATATATATCGATATATATGTATTTCTATATATTTATATAGATATTTATCTATACACAGAAACAGATAGATAGATAGATAGATAGATAGATAGATAGATAGATAGATAGATAGATAGATAGATAGATAGATAGATAGATTGATAGATAGATTGATAGAAAGACTGTATGCAATAACCCTGGATGTCTGACAGTTGAAGCAGACTGGTGATGTCATTAAGACTCTATTATGACACGTACAGCTTGGAAGCATAAATACTACAGCACGGCAGCCATTTATAGCCAGTCTCCATTGGAGATGGAAGTGGGCAGAAATGTACTGGCCTATCTTCCCAAGACGCCACAGCAGCCGGACAAATTGTATGTTCGACAGAATGGCTGTTTTATTCAGCCCATAAGGGTGACTACCCACTACAGGTTTTTTTTTCACTGCGAAATTCGTAGCAGTTTTTTTTCTGCAGGGGTCTATGGGACTTGTAATGTTAAAATCGAAATCACGCAAAATCGCAATTTACCGCAAAATCGCGATTTTAACATTACAAGTCCCATAGACCCCTGCAGAAAAAAAAAAAAGCTGCGAATTTCGCAGTGAAAAAAAACTGTAGTGAGTAGTCACCCTAAGGGGGAAACGGCGGCCTACAAAATCTGATTGGTCGCTGCTGCCACCATTTATGAAAAGGTCGGCTCAGTTCTTCCATGGATAAGAATAAGGTAGGTACATAGGCAGGCAGGTAGGTTCAGTTTTTGTAGGTTGAGGAATGCTTATGGGCAAGGCCTTATGTCTGAACGCTGGCGCATGAAATGGCAGAGAGGCCCGGCACTGTGCATTCACTGATCATTGCCGTCAGCTGCTGTCTGCTTTCAAGCATGAATCAGGGGCTTGACACTTATCAACTGGCTTTGATTGTGGGTCACGCAGGTTGGTTGCAATGCCCTAGTATAAACGATACCTGGAACACAAGCCAGTCCTCAGGATGCATTCTAACTCAAGAGCACGATCACGTTGTGCCTGACCAATGTTTCCATCTTGGGTAGTAGCACAGTCCTAAGCGATATGGAGTGGAGTTGGCATATGAGCTGGTCTGTGGTTTTGCTTCCAACAGTTTCTACCGCACGCAGATGCTCAGTGGATACAATGTTGCGCGCTGGGGAAAACCCCAGGAATAATCCACAGCAGGCAGGCAAGCAAAGTATAAATAAGGGGGGGATTGGTTAGCTGCCTGCAACTCTTGCTTGTACCCGAATAAGGTTTTGCCTGCAACGCGGCCTTGTACTGCTTGAGGCGACGTGACATTCATGCACAAGGCACAGGTGCTGGCAGGTTTCTGCGGGCACCCACAGTGCAGCGTTGCATTCTTGAAACCGTTGCTTGACCCTTTCCCTAAAATCAGGAAGATTCGCTTACACCTCTTATGGCTTATAATAGCCGTCTCCTGGGATAACAATAGCAATACTGAGAAGAATGAAAATAAAACGCATCATAGGCTGAAGAAATTAAACGCTCGGCACGTCTTTTCTTCAGCCTTACATGACTATATATCTATATATGTATACATCCATATATTTGGGAAGAAATCCATAAAAATATATATCGATATATATGTATTTCTATATATTTATATAGATATTTATCTATACACAGAAACAGATAGATAGATAGATAGATAGATAGATAGATAGATAGATAGATTGATAGAAAGACTGTATGCAATAACCCTGGATGTCTGACAGTTGAAGCAGACTGGTGATGTCATTAAGACTCTATTATGACACGTACAGCTTGGAAGCATAAATACTACAGCACGGCAGCCATTTATAGCCAGTCTCCATTGGAGATGGAAGTGGGCAGAAATGTACTGGCCTATCTTCCCAAGACGCCACAGCAGCCGGACAAATTGTATGTTCGACAGAATGGCTGTTTTATTCAGCCCATAAGGGTGACTACCCACTACAGGTTTTTTTTTCACTGCGAAATTCGTAGCAGTTTTTTTTCTGCAGGGGTCTATGGGACTTGTAATGTTAAAATCGAAATCACGCAAAATCGCAATTTACCGCAAAATCGCGATTTTAACATTACAAGTCCCATAGACCCCTGCAGAAAAAAAAAAAAGCTGCGAATTTCGCAGTGAAAAAAAACTGTAGTGAGTAGTCACCCTAAGGGGGAAACGGCGGCCTACAAAATCTGATTGGTCGCTGCTGCCACCATTTATGAAAAGGTCGGCTCAGTTCTTCCATGGATAAGAATAAGGTAGGTACATAGGCAGGCAGGTAGGTTCAGTTTTTGTAGGTTGAGGAATGCTTATGGGCAAGGCCTTATGTCTGAACGCTGGCGCATGAAATGGCACAGAGGCCCGGCACTGTGCATTCACTGATCATTGCCGTCAGCTGCTGTCTGCTTTCAAGCATGAATCAGGGGCTTGACACTTATCAACTGGCTTTGATTGTGGGTCACGCAGGTTGGTTGCAATGCCCTAGTATAAACGATACCTGGAACACAAGCCAGTCCTCAGGATGCATTCTAACTCAAGAGCACGATCACGTTGTGCCTGACCAATGTTTCCATCTTGGGTAGTAGCACAGTCCTAAGCGATATGGAGTGGAGTTGGCATATGAGCTGGTCTGTGGTTTTGCTTCCAACAGTTTCTACCGCACGCAGATGCTCAGTGGATACAATGTTGCGCGCTGGGGAAAACCCCAGGAATAATCCACAGCAGGCAGGCAAGCAAAGTATAAATAAGGGGGGGATTGGTTAGCTGCCTGCAACTCTTGCTTGTACCCGAATAAGGTTTTGCCTGCAACGCGGCCTTGTACTGCTTGAGGCGACGTGACATTCATGCACAAGGCACAGGTGCTGGCAGGTTTCTGCGGGCACCCACAGTGCAGCGTTGCATTCTTGAAACCGTTGCTTGACCCTTTCCCTAAAATCAGGAAGATTCGCTTACACCTCTTATGGCTTATAATAGCCGTCTCCTGGGATAACAATAGCAATACTGAGAAGAATGAAAATAAAACGCATCATAGGCTGAAGAAATTAAACGCTCGGCACGTCTTTTCTTCAGCCTTACATGACTATATATCTATATATGTATACATCCATATATTTGGGAAGAAATCCATAAAAATATATATCGATATATATGTATTTCTATATATTTATATAGATATTTATCTATACACAGAAACAGATAGATAGATAGATAGATAGATAGATAGATAGATAGATAGATAGATAGATAGATAGATAGATTGATAGAAAGACTGTATGCAATAACCCTGGATGTCTGACAGTTGAAGCAGACTGGTGATGTCATTAAGACTCTATTATGACACGTACAGCTTGGAAGCATAAATACTACAGCACGGCAGCCATTTATAGCCAGTCTCCATTGGAGATGGAAGTGGGCAGAAATGTACTGGCCTATCTTCCCAAGACGCCACAGCAGCCGGACAAATTGTATGTTCGACAGAATGGCTGTTTTATTCAGCCCATAAGGGTGACTACCCACTACAGGTTTTTTTTTCACTGCGAAATTCGTAGCAGTTTTTTTTCTGCAGGGGTCTATGGGACTTGTAATGTTAAAATCGAAATCACGCAAAATCGCAATTTACCGCAAAATCGCGATTTTAACATTACAAGTCCCATAGACCCCTGCAGAAAAAAAAAAAAGCTGCGAATTTCGCAGTGAAAAAAAACTGTAGTGAGTAGTCACCCTAAGGGGGAAACGGCGGCCTACAAAATCTGATTGGTCGCTGCTGCCACCATTTATGAAAAGGTCGGCTCAGTTCTTCCATGGATAAGAATAAGGTAGGTACATAGGCAGGCAGGTAGGTTCAGTTTTTGTAGGTTGAGGAATGCTTATGGGCAAGGCCTTATGTCTGAACGCTGGCGCATGAAATGGCAGAGAGGCCCGGCACTGTGCATTCACTGATCATTGCCGTCAGCTGCTGTCTGCTTTCAAGCATGAATCAGGGGCTTGACACTTATCAACTGGCTTTGATTGTGGGTCACGCAGGTTGGTTGCAATGCCCTAGTATAAACGATACCTGGAACACAAGCCAGTCCTCAGGATGCATTCTAACTCAAGAGCACGATCACGTTGTGCCTGACCAATGTTTCCATCTTGGGTAGTAGCACAGTCCTAAGCGATATGGAGTGGAGTTGGCATATGAGCTGGTCTGTGGTTTTGCTTCCAACAGTTTCTACCGCACGCAGATGCTCAGTGGATACAATGTTGCGCGCTGGGGAAAACCCCAGGAATAATCCACAGCAGGCAGGCAAGCAAAGTATAAATAAGGGGGGGATTGGTTAGCTGCCTGCAACTCTTGCTTGTACCCGAATAAGGTTTTGCCTGCAACGCGGCCTTGTACTGCTTGAGGCGACGTGACATTCATGCACAAGGCACAGGTGCTGGCAGGTTTCTGCGGGCACCCACAGTGCAGCGTTGCATTCTTGAAACCGTTGCTTGACCCTTTCCCTAAAATCAGGAAGATTCGCTTACACCTCTTATGGCTTATAATAGCCGTCTCCTGGGATAACAATAGCAATACTGAGAAGAATGAAAATAAAACGCATCATAGGCTGAAGAAATTAAACGCTCGGCACGTCTTTTCTTCAGCCTTACATGACTATATATCTATATATGTATACATCCATATATTTGGGAAGAAATCCATAAAAATATATATCGATATATATGTATTTCTATATATTTATATAGATATTTATCTATACACAGAAACAGATAGATAGATAGATAGATAGATAGATAGATAGATAGATAGATTGATAGAAAGACTGTATGCAATAACCCTGGATGTCTGACAGTTGAAGCAGACTGGTGATGTCATTAAGACTCTATTATGACACGTACAGCTTGGAAGCATAAATACTACAGCACGGCAGCCATTTATAGCCAGTCTCCATTGGAGATGGAAGTGGGCAGAAATGTACTGGCCTATCTTCCCAAGACGCCACAGCAGCCGGACAAATTGTATGTTCGACAGAATGGCTGTTTTATTCAGCCCATAAGGGTGACTACCCACTACAGGTTTTTTTTTCACTGCGAAATTCGTAGCAGTTTTTTTTCTGCAGGGGTCTATGGGACTTGTAATGTTAAAATCGAAATCACGCAAAATCGCAATTTACCGCAAAATCGCGATTTTAACATTACAAGTCCCATAGACCCCTGCAGAAAAAAAAAAAAGCTGCGAATTTCGCAGTGAAAAAAAACTGTAGTGAGTAGTCACCCTAAGGGGGAAACGGCGGCCTACAAAATCTGATTGGTCGCTGCTGCCACCATTTATGAAAAGGTCGGCTCAGTTCTTCCATGGATAAGAATAAGGTAGGTACATAGGCAGGCAGGTAGGTTCAGTTTTTGTAGGTTGAGGAATGCTTATGGGCAAGGCCTTATGTCTGAACGCTGGCGCATGAAATGGCACAGAGGCCCGGCACTGTGCATTCACTGATCATTGCCGTCAGCTGCTGTCTGCTTTCAAGCATGAATCAGGGGCTTGACACTTATCAACTGGCTTTGATTGTGGGTCACGCAGGTTGGTTGCAATGCCCTAGTATAAACGATACCTGGAACACAAGCCAGTCCTCAGGATGCATTCTAACTCAAGAGCACGATCACGTTGTGCCTGACCAATGTTTCCATCTTGGGTAGTAGCACAGTCCTAAGCGATATGGAGTGGAGTTGGCATATGAGCTGGTCTGTGGTTTTGCTTCCAACAGTTTCTACCGCACGCAGATGCTCAGTGGATACAATGTTGCGCGCTGGGGAAAACCCCAGGAATAATCCACAGCAGGCAGGCAAGCAAAGTATAAATAAGGGGGGGATTGGTTAGCTGCCTGCAACTCTTGCTTGTACCCGAATAAGGTTTTGCCTGCAACGCGGCCTTGTACTGCTTGAGGCGACGTGACATTCATGCACAAGGCACAGGTGCTGGCAGGTTTCTGCGGGCACCCACAGTGCAGCGTTGCATTCTTGAAACCGTTGCTTGACCCTTTCCCTAAAATCAGGAAGATTCGCTTACACCTCTTATGGCTTATAATAGCCGTCTCCTGGGATAACAATAGCAATACTGAGAAGAATGAAAATAAAACGCATCATAGGCTGAAGAAATTAAACGCTCGGCACGTCTTTTCTTCAGCCTTACATGACTATATATCTATATATGTATACATCCATATATTTGGGAAGAAATCCATAAAAATATATATCGATATATATGTATTTCTATATATTTATATAGATATTTATCTATACACAGAAACAGATAGATAGATAGATAGATAGATAGATAGATAGATAGATAGATAGATAGATAGATAGATAGATAGATAGATAGATAGATTGATAGATAGATTGATAGAAAGACTGTATGCAATAACCCTGGATGTCTGACAGTTGAAGCAGACTGGTGATGTCATTAAGACTCTATTATGACACGTACAGCTTGGAAGCATAAATACTACAGCACGGCAGCCATTTATAGCCAGTCTCCATTGGAGATGGAAGTGGGCAGAAATGTACTGGCCTATCTTCCCAAGACGCCACAGCAGCCGGACAAATTGTATGTTCGACAGAATGGCTGTTTTATTCAGCCCATAAGGGTGACTACCCACTACAGGTTTTTTTTTCACTGCGAAATTCGTAGCAGTTTTTTTTCTGCAGGGGTCTATGGGACTTGTAATGTTAAAATCGAAATCACGCAAAATCGCAATTTACCGCAAAATCGCGATTTTAACATTACAAGTCCCATAGACCCCTGCAGAAAAAAAAAAAAGCTGCGAATTTCGCAGTGAAAAAAAACTGTAGTGAGTAGTCACCCTAAGGGGGAAACGGCGGCCTACAAAATCTGATTGGTCGCTGCTGCCACCATTTATGAAAAGGTCGGCTCAGTTCTTCCATGGATAAGAATAAGGTAGGTACATAGGCAGGCAGGTAGGTTCAGTTTTTGTAGGTTGAGGAATGCTTATGGGCAAGGCCTTATGTCTGAACGCTGGCGCATGAAATGGCAGAGAGGCCCGGCACTGTGCATTCACTGATCATTGCCGTCAGCTGCTGTCTGCTTTCAAGCATGAATCAGGGGCTTGACACTTATCAACTGGCTTTGATTGTGGGTCACGCAGGTTGGTTGCAATGCCCTAGTATAAACGATACCTGGAACACAAGCCAGTCCTCAGGATGCATTCTAACTCAAGAGCACGATCACGTTGTGCCTGACCAATGTTTCCATCTTGGGTAGTAGCACAGTCCTAAGCGATATGGAGTGGAGTTGGCATATGAGCTGGTCTGTGGTTTTGCTTCCAACAGTTTCTACCGCACGCAGATGCTCAGTGGATACAATGTTGCGCGCTGGGGAAAACCCCAGGAATAATCCACAGCAGGCAGGCAAGCAAAGTATAAATAAGGGGGGGATTGGTTAGCTGCCTGCAACTCTTGCTTGTACCCGAATAAGGTTTTGCCTGCAACGCGGCCTTGTACTGCTTGAGGCGACGTGACATTCATGCACAAGGCACAGGTGCTGGCAGGTTTCTGCGGGCACCCACAGTGCAGCGTTGCATTCTTGAAACCGTTGCTTGACCCTTTCCCTAAAATCAGGAAGATTCGCTTACACCTCTTATGGCTTATAATAGCCGTCTCCTGGGATAACAATAGCAATACTGAGAAGAATGAAAATAAAACGCATCATAGGCTGAAGAAATTAAACGCTCGGCACGTCTTTTCTTCAGCCTTACATGACTATATATCTATATATGTATACATCCATATATTTGGGAAGAAATCCATAAAAATATATATCGATATATATGTATTTCTATATATTTATATAGATATTTATCTATACACAGAAACAGATAGATAGATAGATAGATAGATAGATAGATAGATAGATAGATTGATAGAAAGACTGTATGCAATAACCCTGGATGTCTGACAGTTGAAGCAGACTGGTGATGTCATTAAGACTCTATTATGACACGTACAGCTTGGAAGCATAAATACTACAGCACGGCAGCCATTTATAGCCAGTCTCCATTGGAGATGGAAGTGGGCAGAAATGTACTGGCCTATCTTCCCAAGACGCCACAGCAGCCGGACAAATTGTATGTTCGACAGAATGGCTGTTTTATTCAGCCCATAAGGGTGACTACCCACTACAGGTTTTTTTTTCACTGCGAAATTCGTAGCAGTTTTTTTTCTGCAGGGGTCTATGGGACTTGTAATGTTAAAATCGAAATCACGCAAAATCGCAATTTACCGCAAAATCGCGATTTTAACATTACAAGTCCCATAGACCCCTGCAGAAAAAAAAAAAAGCTGCGAATTTCGCAGTGAAAAAAAACTGTAGTGAGTAGTCACCCTAAGGGGGAAACGGCGGCCTACAAAATCTGATTGGTCGCTGCTGCCACCATTTATGAAAAGGTCGGCTCAGTTCTTCCATGGATAAGAATAAGGTAGGTACATAGGCAGGCAGGTAGGTTCAGTTTTTGTAGGTTGAGGAATGCTTATGGGCAAGGCCTTATGTCTGAACGCTGGCGCATGAAATGGCACAGAGGCCCGGCACTGTGCATTCACTGATCATTGCCGTCAGCTGCTGTCTGCTTTCAAGCATGAATCAGGGGCTTGACACTTATCAACTGGCTTTGATTGTGGGTCACGCAGGTTGGTTGCAATGCCCTAGTATAAACGATACCTGGAACACAAGCCAGTCCTCAGGATGCATTCTAACTCAAGAGCACGATCACGTTGTGCCTGACCAATGTTTCCATCTTGGGTAGTAGCACAGTCCTAAGCGATATGGAGTGGAGTTGGCATATGAGCTGGTCTGTGGTTTTGCTTCCAACAGTTTCTACCGCACGCAGATGCTCAGTGGATACAATGTTGCGCGCTGGGGAAAACCCCAGGAATAATCCACAGCAGGCAGGCAAGCAAAGTATAAATAAGGGGGGGATTGGTTAGCTGCCTGCAACTCTTGCTTGTACCCGAATAAGGTTTTGCCTGCAACGCGGCCTTGTACTGCTTGAGGCGACGTGACATTCATGCACAAGGCACAGGTGCTGGCAGGTTTCTGCGGGCACCCACAGTGCAGCGTTGCATTCTTGAAACCGTTGCTTGACCCTTTCCCTAAAATCAGGAAGATTCGCTTACACCTCTTATGGCTTATAATAGCCGTCTCCTGGGATAACAATAGCAATACTGAGAAGAATGAAAATAAAACGCATCATAGGCTGAAGAAATTAAACGCTCGGCACGTCTTTTCTTCAGCCTTACATGACTATATATCTATATATGTATACATCCATATATTTGGGAAGAAATCCATAAAAATATATATCGATATATATGTATTTCTATATATTTATATAGATATTTATCTATACACAGAAACAGATAGATAGATAGATAGATAGATAGATAGATAGATAGATAGATAGATAGATAGATAGATAGATTGATAGAAAGACTGTATGCAATAACCCTGGATGTCTGACAGTTGAAGCAGACTGGTGATGTCATTAAGACTCTATTATGACACGTACAGCTTGGAAGCATAAATACTACAGCACGGCAGCCATTTATAGCCAGTCTCCATTGGAGATGGAAGTGGGCAGAAATGTACTGGCCTATCTTCCCAAGACGCCACAGCAGCCGGACAAATTGTATGTTCGACAGAATGGCTGTTTTATTCAGCCCATAAGGGTGACTACCCACTACAGGTTTTTTTTTCACTGCGAAATTCGTAGCAGTTTTTTTTCTGCAGGGGTCTATGGGACTTGTAATGTTAAAATCGAAATCACGCAAAATCGCAATTTACCGCAAAATCGCGATTTTAACATTACAAGTCCCATAGACCCCTGCAGAAAAAAAAAAAAGCTGCGAATTTCGCAGTGAAAAAAAACTGTAGTGAGTAGTCACCCTAAGGGGGAAACGGCGGCCTACAAAATCTGATTGGTCGCTGCTGCCACCATTTATGAAAAGGTCGGCTCAGTTCTTCCATGGATAAGAATAAGGTAGGTACATAGGCAGGCAGGTAGGTTCAGTTTTTGTAGGTTGAGGAATGCTTATGGGCAAGGCCTTATGTCTGAACGCTGGCGCATGAAATGGCAGAGAGGCCCGGCACTGTGCATTCACTGATCATTGCCGTCAGCTGCTGTCTGCTTTCAAGCATGAATCAGGGGCTTGACACTTATCAACTGGCTTTGATTGTGGGTCACGCAGGTTGGTTGCAATGCCCTAGTATAAACGATACCTGGAACACAAGCCAGTCCTCAGGATGCATTCTAACTCAAGAGCACGATCACGTTGTGCCTGACCAATGTTTCCATCTTGGGTAGTAGCACAGTCCTAAGCGATATGGAGTGGAGTTGGCATATGAGCTGGTCTGTGGTTTTGCTTCCAACAGTTTCTACCGCACGCAGATGCTCAGTGGATACAATGTTGCGCGCTGGGGAAAACCCCAGGAATAATCCACAGCAGGCAGGCAAGCAAAGTATAAATAAGGGGGGGATTGGTTAGCTGCCTGCAACTCTTGCTTGTACCCGAATAAGGTTTTGCCTGCAACGCGGCCTTGTACTGCTTGAGGCGACGTGACATTCATGCACAAGGCACAGGTGCTGGCAGGTTTCTGCGGGCACCCACAGTGCAGCGTTGCATTCTTGAAACCGTTGCTTGACCCTTTCCCTAAAATCAGGAAGATTCGCTTACACCTCTTATGGCTTATAATAGCCGTCTCCTGGGATAACAATAGCAATACTGAGAAGAATGAAAATAAAACGCATCATAGGCTGAAGAAATTAAACGCTCGGCACGTCTTTTCTTCAGCCTTACATGACTATATATCTATATATGTATACATCCATATATTTGGGAAGAAATCCATAAAAATATATATCGATATATATGTATTTCTATATATTTATATAGATATTTATCTATACACAGAAACAGATAGATAGATAGATAGATAGATAGATAGATAGATAGATAGATAGATAGATAGATAGATAGATAGATAGATAGATAGATAGATTGATAGAAAGACTGTATGCAATAACCCTGGATGTCTGACAGTTGAAGCAGACTGGTGATGTCATTAAGACTCTATTATGACACGTACAGCTTGGAAGCATAAATACTACAGCACGGCAGCCATTTATAGCCAGTCTCCATTGGAGATGGAAGTGGGCAGAAATGTACTGGCCTATCTTCCCAAGACGCCACAGCAGCCGGACAAATTGTATGTTCGACAGAATGGCTGTTTTATTCAGCCCATAAGGGTGACTACCCACTACAGGTTTTTTTTTCACTGCGAAATTCGTAGCAGTTTTTTTTCTGCAGGGGTCTATGGGACTTGTAATGTTAAAATCGAAATCACGCAAAATCGCAATTTACCGCAAAATCGCGATTTTAACATTACAAGTCCCATAGACCCCTGCAGAAAAAAAAAAAAGCTGCGAATTTCGCAGTGAAAAAAAACTGTAGTGAGTAGTCACCCTAAGGGGGAAACGGCGGCCTACAAAATCTGATTGGTCGCTGCTGCCACCATTTATGAAAAGGTCGGCTCAGTTCTTCCATGGATAAGAATAAGGTAGGTACATAGGCAGGCAGGTAGGTTCAGTTTTTGTAGGTTGAGGAATGCTTATGGGCAAGGCCTTATGTCTGAACGCTGGCGCATGAAATGGCAGAGAGGCCCGGCACTGTGCATTCACTGATCATTGCCGTCAGCTGCTGTCTGCTTTCAAGCATGAATCAGGGGCTTGACACTTATCAACTGGCTTTGATTGTGGGTCACGCAGGTTGGTTGCAATGCCCTAGTATAAACGATACCTGGAACACAAGCCAGTCCTCAGGATGCATTCTAACTCAAGAGCACGATCACGTTGTGCCTGACCAATGTTTCCATCTTGGGTAGTAGCACAGTCCTAAGCGATATGGAGTGGAGTTGGCATATGAGCTGGTCTGTGGTTTTGCTTCCAACAGTTTCTACCGCACGCAGATGCTCAGTGGATACAATGTTGCGCGCTGGGGAAAACCCCAGGAATAATCCACAGCAGGCAGGCAAGCAAAGTATAAATAAGGGGGGGATTGGTTAGCTGCCTGCAACTCTTGCTTGTACCCGAATAAGGTTTTGCCTGCAACGCGGCCTTGTACTGCTTGAGGCGACGTGACATTCATGCACAAGGCACAGGTGCTGGCAGGTTTCTGCGGGCACCCACAGTGCAGCGTTGCATTCTTGAAACCGTTGCTTGACCCTTTCCCTAAAATCAGGAAGATTCGCTTACACCTCTTATGGCTTATAATAGCCGTCTCCTGGGATAACAATAGCAATACTGAGAAGAATGAAAATAAAACGCATCATAGGCTGAAGAAATTAAACGCTCGGCACGTCTTTTCTTCAGCCTTACATGACTATATATCTATATATGTATACATCCATATATTTGGGAAGAAATCCATAAAAATATATATCGATATATATGTATTTCTATATATTTATATAGATATTTATCTATACACAGAAACAGATAGATAGATAGATAGATAGATAGATAGATAGATAGATAGATAGATTGATAGAAAGACTGTATGCAATAACCCTGGATGTCTGACAGTTGAAGCAGACTGGTGATGTCATTAAGACTCTATTATGACACGTACAGCTTGGAAGCATAAATACTACAGCACGGCAGCCATTTATAGCCAGTCTCCATTGGAGATGGAAGTGGGCAGAAATGTACTGGCCTATCTTCCCAAGACGCCACAGCAGCCGGACAAATTGTATGTTCGACAGAATGGCTGTTTTATTCAGCCCATAAGGGTGACTACCCACTACAGGTTTTTTTTTCACTGCGAAATTCGTAGCAGTTTTTTTTCTGCAGGGGTCTATGGGACTTGTAATGTTAAAATCGAAATCACGCAAAATCGCAATTTACCGCAAAATCGCGATTTTAACATTACAAGTCCCATAGACCCCTGCAGAAAAAAAAAAAAGCTGCGAATTTCGCAGTGAAAAAAAACTGTAGTGAGTAGTCACCCTAAGGGGGAAACGGCGGCCTACAAAATCTGATTGGTCGCTGCTGCCACCATTTATGAAAAGGTCGGCTCAGTTCTTCCATGGATAAGAATAAGGTAGGTACATAGGCAGGCAGGTAGGTTCAGTTTTTGTAGGTTGAGGAATGCTTATGGGCAAGGCCTTATGTCTGAACGCTGGCGCATGAAATGGCAGAGAGGCCCGGCACTGTGCATTCACTGATCATTGCCGTCAGCTGCTGTCTGCTTTCAAGCATGAATCAGGGGCTTGACACTTATCAACTGGCTTTGATTGTGGGTCACGCAGGTTGGTTGCAATGCCCTAGTATAAACGATACCTGGAACACAAGCCAGTCCTCAGGATGCATTCTAACTCAAGAGCACGATCACGTTGTGCCTGACCAATGTTTCCATGTTGGGTAGTAGCACAGTCCTAAGCGATATGGAGTGGAGTTGGCATATGAGCTGGTCTGTGGTTTTGCTTCCAACAGTTTCTACCGCACGCAGATGCTCAGTGGATACAATGTTGCGCGCTGGGGAAAACCCCAGGAATAATCCACAGCAGGCAGGCAAGCAAAGTATAAATAAGGGGGGGATTGGTTAGCTGCCTGCAACTCTTGCTTGTACCCGAATAAGGTTTTGCCTGCAACGCGGCCTTGTACTGCTTGAGGCGACGTGACATTCATGCACAAGGCACAGGTGCTGGCAGGTTTCTGCGGGCACCCACAGTGCAGCGTTGCATTCTTGAAACCGTTGCTTGACCCTTTCCCTAAAATCAGGAAGATTCGCTTACACCTCTTATGGCTTATAATAGCCGTCTCC
This sequence comes from Eleutherodactylus coqui, assembly GCF_035609145.1. NCBI lineage: Eukaryota > Metazoa > Chordata > Amphibia > Anura > Eleutherodactylidae > Eleutherodactylus > Eleutherodactylus coqui. The sequence continues at coordinate 119,744 of NW_027102459.1, read as the reverse complement.
TGGGATAACAATAGCAATACTGAGAAGAATGAAAATAAAACGCATCATAGGCTGAAGAAATTAAACGCTCGGCACGTCTTTTCTTCAGCCTTACATGACTATATATCTATATATGTATACATCCATATATTTGGGAAGAAATCCATAAAAATATATATCGATATATATGTATTTCTATATATTTATATAGATATTTATCTATACACAGAAACAGATAGATAGATAGATAGATAGATAGATAGATAGATAGATAGATTGATAGAAAGACTGTATGCAATAACCCTGGATGTCTGACAGTTGAAGCAGACTGGTGATGTCATTAAGACTCTATTATGACACGTACAGCTTGGAAGCATAAATACTACAGCACGGCAGCCATTTATAGCCAGTCTCCATTGGAGATGGAAGTGGGCAGAAATGTACTGGCCTATCTTCCCAAGACGCCACAGCAGCCGGACAAATTGTATGTTCGACAGAATGGCTGTTTTATTCAGCCCATAAGGGTGACTACCCACTACAGGTTTTTTTTTCACTGCGAAATTCGTAGCAGTTTTTTTTCTGCAGGGGTCTATGGGACTTGTAATGTTAAAATCGAAATCACGCAAAATCGCAATTTACCGCAAAATCGCGATTTTAACATTACAAGTCCCATAGACCCCTGCAGAAAAAAAAAAAAGCTGCGAATTTCGCAGTGAAAAAAAACTGTAGTGAGTAGTCACCCTAAGGGGGAAACGGCGGCCTACAAAATCTGATTGGTCGCTGCTGCCACCATTTATGAAAAGGTCGGCTCAGTTCTTCCATGGATAAGAATAAGGTAGGTACATAGGCAGGCAGGTAGGTTCAGTTTTTGTAGGTTGAGGAATGCTTATGGGCAAGGCCTTATGTCTGAACGCTGGCGCATGAAATGGCAGAGAGGCCCGGCACTGTGCATTCACTGATCATTGCCGTCAGCTGCTGTCTGCTTTCAAGCATGAATCAGGGGCTTGACACTTATCAACTGGCTTTGATTGTGGGTCACGCAGGTTGGTTGCAATGCCCTAGTATAAACGATACCTGGAACACAAGCCAGTCCTCAGGATGCATTCTAACTCAAGAGCACGATCACGTTGTGCCTGACCAATGTTTCCATCTTGGGTAGTAGCACAGTCCTAAGCGATATGGAGTGGAGTTGGCATATGAGCTGGTCTGTGGTTTTGCTTCCAACAGTTTCTACCGCACGCAGATGCTCAGTGGATACAATGTTGCGCGCTGGGGAAAACCCCAGGAATAATCCACAGCAGGCAGGCAAGCAAAGTATAAATAAGGGGGGGATTGGTTAGCTGCCTGCAACTCTTGCTTGTACCCGAATAAGGTTTTGCCTGCAACGCGGCCTTGTACTGCTTGAGGCGACGTGACATTCATGCACAAGGCACAGGTGCTGGCAGGTTTCTGCGGGCACCCACAGTGCAGCGTTGCATTCTTGAAACCGTTGCTTGACCCTTTCCCTAAAATCAGGAAGATTCGCTTACACCTCTTATGGCTTATAATAGCCGTCTCCTGGGATAACAATAGCAATACTGAGAAGAATGAAAATAAAACGCATCATAGGCTGAAGAAATTAAACGCTCGGCACGTCTTTTCTTCAGCCTTACATGACTATATATCTATATATGTATACATCCATATATTTGGGAAGAAATCCATAAAAATATATATCGATATATATGTATTTCTATATATTTATATAGATATTTATCTATACACAGAAACAGATAGATAGATAGATAGATAGATAGATAGATAGATAGATTGATAGAAAGACTGTATGCAATAACCCTGGATGTCTGACAGTTGAAGCAGACTGGTGATGTCATTAAGACTCTATTATGACACGTACAGCTTGGAAGCATAAATACTACAGCACGGCAGCCATTTATAGCCAGTCTCCATTGGAGATGGAAGTGGGCAGAAATGTACTGGCCTATCTTCCCAAGACGCCACAGCAGCCGGACAAATTGTATGTTCGACAGAATGGCTGTTTTATTCAGCCCATAAGGGTGACTACCCACTACAGGTTTTTTTTTCACTGCGAAATTCGTAGCAGTTTTTTTTCTGCAGGGGTCTATGGGACTTGTAATGTTAAAATCGAAATCACGCAAAATCGCAATTTACCGCAAAATCGCGATTTTAACATTACAAGTCCCATAGACCCCTGCAGAAAAAAAAAAAAGCTGCGAATTTCGCAGTGAAAAAAAACTGTAGTGAGTAGTCACCCTAAGGGGGAAACGGCGGCCTACAAAATCTGATTGGTCGCTGCTGCCACCATTTATGAAAAGGTCGGCTCAGTTCTTCCATGGATAAGAATAAGGTAGGTACATAGGCAGGCAGGTAGGTTCAGTTTTTGTAGGTTGAGGAATGCTTATGGGCAAGGCCTTATGTCTGAACGCTGGCGCATGAAATGGCAGAGAGGCCCGGCACTGTGCATTCACTGATCATTGCCGTCAGCTGCTGTCTGCTTTCAAGCATGAATCAGGGGCTTGACACTTATCAACTGGCTTTGATTGTGGGTCACGCAGGTTGGTTGCAATGCCCTAGTATAAACGATACCTGGAACACAAGCCAGTCCTCAGGATGCATTCTAACTCAAGAGCACGATCACGTTGTGCCTGACCAATGTTTCCATCTTGGGTAGTAGCACAGTCCTAAGCGATATGGAGTGGAGTTGGCATATGAGCTGGTCTGTGGTTTTGCTTCCAACAGTTTCTACCGCACGCAGATGCTCAGTGGATACAATGTTGCGCGCTGGGGAAAACCCCAGGAATAATCCACAGCAGGCAGGCAAGCAAAGTATAAATAAGGGGGGGATTGGTTAGCTGCCTGCAACTCTTGCTTGTACCCGAATAAGGTTTTGCCTGCAACGCGGCCTTGTACTGCTTGAGGCGACGTGACATTCATGCACAAGGCACAGGTGCTGGCAGGTTTCTGCGGGCACCCACAGTGCAGCGTTGCATTCTTGAAACCGTTGCTTGACCCTTTCCCTAAAATCAGGAAGATTCGCTTACACCTCTTATGGCTTATAATAGCCGTCTCCTGGGATAACAATAGCAATACTGAGAAGAATGAAAATAAAACGCATCATAGGCTGAAGAAATTAAACGCTCGGCACGTCTTTTCTTCAGCCTTACATGACTATATATCTATATATGTATACATCCATATATTTGGGAAGAAATCCATAAAAATATATATCGATATATATGTATTTCTATATATTTATATAGATATTTATCTATACACAGAAACAGATAGATAGATAGATAGATAGATAGATAGATAGATAGATAGATAGATAGATAGATAGATAGATTGATAGAAAGACTGTATGCAATAACCCTGGATGTCTGACAGTTGAAGCAGACTGGTGATGTCATTAAGACTCTATTATGACACGTACAGCTTGGAAGCATAAATACTACAGCACGGCAGCCATTTATAGCCAGTCTCCATTGGAGATGGAAGTGGGCAGAAATGTACTGGCCTATCTTCCCAAGACGCCACAGCAGCCGGACAAATTGTATGTTCGACAGAATGGCTGTTTTATTCAGCCCATAAGGGTGACTACCCACTACAGGTTTTTTTTTCACTGCGAAATTCGTAGCAGTTTTTTTTCTGCAGGGGTCTATGGGACTTGTAATGTTAAAATCGAAATCACGCAAAATCGCAATTTACCGCAAAATCGCGATTTTAACATTACAAGTCCCATAGACCCCTGCAGAAAAAAAAAAAAGCTGCGAATTTCGCAGTGAAAAAAAACTGTAGTGAGTAGTCACCCTAAGGGGGAAACGGCGGCCTACAAAATCTGATTGGTCGCTGCTGCCACCATTTATGAAAAGGTCGGCTCAGTTCTTCCATGGATAAGAATAAGGTAGGTACATAGGCAGGCAGGTAGGTTCAGTTTTTGTAGGTTGAGGAATGCTTATGGGCAAGGCCTTATGTCTGAACGCTGGCGCACGAAATGGCAGAGAGGCCCGGCACTGTGCATTCACTGATCATTGCCGTCAGCTGCTGTCTGCTTTCAAGCATGAATCAGGGGCTTGACACTTATCAACTGGCTTTGATTGTGGGTCACGCAGGTTGGTTGCAATGCCCTAGTATAAACGATACCTGGAACACAAGCCAGTCCTCAGGATGCATTCTAACTCAAGAGCACGATCACGTTGTGCCTGACCAATGTTTCCATCTTGGGTAGTAGCACAGTCCTAAGCGATATGGAGTGGAGTTGGCATATGAGCTGGTCTGTGGTTTTGCTTCCAACAGTTTCTACCGCACGCAGATGCTCAGTGGATACAATGTTGCGCGCTGGGGAAAACCCCAGGAATAATCCACAGCAGGCAGGCAAGCAAAGTGTAAATAAGGGGGGGATTGGTTAGCTGCCTGCAACTCTTGCTTGTACCCGAATAAGGTTTTGCCTGCAACGCGGCCTTGTACTGCTTGAGGCGACGTGACATTCATGCACAAGGCACAGGTGCTGGCAGGTTTCTGCGGGCACCCACAGTGCAGTGTTGCATTCTTGAAACCGTTGCTTGACCCTTTCCCTAAAATCAGGAAGATTCGCTTACACCTCTTATGGCTTATAATAGCCGTCTCCTGGGATAACAATAGCAATACTGAGAAGAATGAAAATAAAACGCATCATAGGCTGAAGAAATTAAACGCTCGGCACGTCTTTTCTTCAGCCTTACATGACTATATATCTATATATGTATACATCCATATATTTGGGAAGAAATCCATAAAAATATATATCGATATATATGTATTTCTATATATTTATATAGATATTTATCTATACACAGAAACAGATAGATAGATAGATAGATTGATAGATTGATAGAAAGACTGTATGCAATAACCCTGGATGTCTGACAGTTGAAGCTGACTGGTGATGTCATTAAGGCTCTATTATGACACGTACAGCTTGGAAGCATAAATACTACAGCACGGCAGCCATTTATAGCCAGTCTCCATTGGAGATGGAAGTGGGCAGAAATGTACTGGCCTATCTTCCCAAGACGCCACAGCAGCCGGACAAATTGTATGTTCCACAGAATGGCTGTTTTATTCAGCCCATAAGGGTGACTACCCACTACAGGTTTTTTTTTCACTGCGAAATTCGTAGCAGTTTTTTTTCTGCAGGGGTCTATGGGACTTGTAATGTTAAAATCGAAATCACGCAAAATCGCAATTTACCGCAAAATCGCGATTTTAACATTACAAGTCCCATAGACCCCTGCAGGAAAAAAAAAAACGCTGCGAATTTCGCAGTGAAAAAAAACTGTAGTGAGTAGTCACCCTAAGGGGGAAACGGCGGCCTACAAAATCTGATTGGTCGCTGCTGCCACCATTTATGAAAAGGTCGGCTCAGTTCTTCCATGGATAAGAATAAGGTAGGTACATAGGCAGGCAGGTAGGTTCAGTTTTTGTAGGTTGAGGAAGGCTTATGGGCAAGGCCTTATGTCTGAACGCTGGCGCACGAAATGGCAGAGAGGCCCGGCACTGTGCATTCACTGATCATTGCCGTCAGCTGCTGTCTGCTTTCAAGCATGAATCAGGGGCTTGACACTTATCAACTGGCTTTGATTGTGGGTCACGCAGGTTGGTTGCAATGCCCTAGTATAAACGATACCTGGAACACAAGCCAGTCCTCAGGATGCATTCTAACTCAAGAGCACGATCACGTTGTGCCTGACCAATGTTTCCATCTTGGGTAGTAGCACAGTCCTAAGCGATATGGAGTGGAGTTGGCATATGAGCTGGTCTGTGGTTTTGCTTCCAACAGTTTCTACCGCACGCAGATGCTCAGTGGATACAATGTTGCGCGCTGGGGAAAACCCCAGGAATAATCCACAGCAGGCAGGCAAGCAAAGTGTAAATAAGGGGGGGATTGGTTAGCTGCCTGCAACTCTTGCTTGTACCCGAATAAGGTTTTGCCTGCAACGCGGCCTTGTACTGCTTGAGGCGACGTGACATTCATGCACAAGGCACAGGTGCTGGCAGGTTTCTGCGGGCACCCACAGTGCAGTGTTGCATTCTTGAAACCGTTGCTTGACCCTTTCCCTAAAATCAGGAAGATTCGCTTACACCTCTTATGGCTTATAATAGCCGTCTCCTGGGATAACAATAGCAATACTGAGAAGAATGAAAATAAAACGCATCATAGGCTGAAGAAATTAAACGCTCGGCACGTCTTTTCTTCAGCCTTACATGACTATATATCTATATATGTATACATCCATATATTTGGGAAGAAATCCATAAAAATATATATCGATATATATGTATTTCTATATATTTATATAGATATTTATCTATACACAGAAACAGATAGATAGATAGATAGATTGATAGAAAGACTGTATGCAATAACCCTGGATGTCTGACAGTTGAAGCTGACTGGTGATGTCATTAAGACTCTATTATGACACGTACAGCTTGGAAGCATAAATACTACAGCACGGCAGCCATTTATAGCCAGTCTCCATTGGAGATGGAAGTGGGCAGAAATGTACTGGCCTATCTTCCCAAGACGCCACAGCAGCCGGACAAATTGTATGTTCCACAGAATGGCTGTTTTATTCAGCCCATAAGGGTGACTACCCACTACAGGTTTTTTTTTCACTGCGAAATTCGTAGCAGTTTTTTTTCTGCAGGGGTCTATGGGACTTGTAATGTTAAAATCGAAATCACGCAAAATCGCAATTTACCGCAAAATCGCGATTTTAACATTACAAGTCCCATAGACCCCTGCAGGAAAAAAAAAAACGCTGCGAATTTCGCAGTGAAAAAAAACTGTAGTGAGTAGTCACCCTAAGGGGGAAACGGCGGCCTACAAAATCTGATTGGTCGCTGCTGCCACCATTTATGAAAAGGTCGGCTCAGTTCTTCCATGGATAAGAATAAGGTAGGTACATAGGCAGGCAGGTAGGTTCAGTTTTTGTAGGTTGAGGAAGGCTTATGGGCAAGGCCTTATGTCTGAACGCTGGCGCACGAAATGGCAGAGAGGCCCGGCACTGTGCATTCACTGATCATTGCCGTCAGCTGCTGTCTGCTTTCAAGCATGAATCAGGGGCTTGACACTTATCAACTGGCTTTGATTGTGGGTCACGCAGGTTGGTTGCAATGCCCTAGTATAAACGATACCTGGAACACAAGCCAGTCCTCAGGATGCATTCTAACTCAAGAGCACGATCACGTTGTGCCTGACCAATGTTTCCATCTTGGGTAGTAGCACAGTCCTAAGCGATATGGAGTGGAGTTGGCATATGAGCTGGTCTGTGGTTTTGCTTCCAACAGTTTCTACCGCACGCAGATGCTCAGTGGATACAATGTTGCGCGCTGGGGAAAACCCCAGGAATAATCCACAGCAGGCAGGCAAGCAAAGTGTAAATAAGGGGGGGATTGGTTAGCTGCCTGCAACTCTTGCTTGTACCCGAATAAGGTTTTGCCTGCAACGCGGCCTTGTACTGCTTGAGGCGACGTGACATTCATGCACAAGGCACAGGTGCTGGCAGGTTTCTGCGGGCACCCACAGTGCAGTGTTGCATTCTTGAAACCGTTGCTTGACCCTTTCCCTAAAATCAGGAAGATTCGCTTACACCTCTTATGGCTTATAATAGCCGTCTCCTGGGATAACAATAGCAATACTGAGAAGAATGAAAATAAAACGCATCATAGGCTGAAGAAATTAAACGCTCGGCACGTCTTTTCTTCAGCCTTACATGACTATATATCTATATATGTATACATCCATATATTTGGGAAGAAATCCATAAAAATATATATCGATATATATGTATTTCTATATATTTATATAGATATTTATCTATACACAGAAACAGATAGATAGATAGATAGATTGATAGATTGATAGAAAGACTGTATGCAATAACCCTGGATGTCTGACAGTTGAAGCTGACTGGTGATGTCATTAAGGCTCTATTATGACACGTACAGCTTGGAAGCATAAATACTACAGCACGGCAGCCATTTATAGCCAGTCTCCATTGGAGATGGAAGTGGGCAGAAATGTACTGGCCTATCTTCCCAAGACGCCACAGCAGCCGGACAAATTGTATGTTCCACAGAATGGCTGTTTTATTCAGCCCATAAGGGTGACTACCCACTACAGGTTTTTTTTTCACTGCGAAATTCGTAGCAGTTTTTTTTCTGCAGGGGTCTATGGGACTTGTAATGTTAAAATCGAAATCACGCAAAATCGCAATTTACCGCAAAATCGCGATTTTAACATTACAAGTCCCATAGACCCCTGCAGGAAAAAAAAAAACGCTGCGAATTTCGCAGTGAAAAAAAACTGTAGTGAGTAGTCACCCTAAGGGGGAAACGGCGGCCTACAAAATCTGATTGGTCGCTGCTGCCACCATTTATGAAAAGGTCGGCTCAGTTCTTCCATGGATAAGAATAAGGTAGGTACATAGGCAGGCAGGTAGGTTCAGTTTTTGTAGGTTGAGGAAGGCTTATGGGCAAGGCCTTATGTCTGAACGCTGGCGCACGAAATGGCAGAGAGGCCCGGCACTGTGCATTCACTGATCATTGCCGTCAGCTGCTGTCTGCTTTCAAGCATGAATCAGGGGCTTGACACTTATCAACTGGCTTTGATTGTGGGTCACGCAGGTTGGTTGCAATGCCCTAGTATAAACGATACCTGGAACACAAGCCAGTCCTCAGGATGCATTCTAACTCAAGAGCACGATCACGTTGTGCCTGACCAATGTTTCCATCTTGGGTAGTAGCACAGTCCTAAGCGATATGGAGTGGAGTTGGCATATGAGCTGGTCTGTGGTTTTGCTTCCAACAGTTTCTACCGCACGCAGATGCTCAGTGGATACAATGTTGCGCGCTGGGGAAAACCCCAGGAATAATCCACAGCAGGCAGGCAAGCAAAGTGTAAATAAGGGGGGGATTGGTTAGCTGCCTGCAACTCTTGCTTGTACCCGAATAAGGTTTTGCCTGCAACGCGGCCTTGTACTGCTTGAGGCGACGTGACATTCATGCACAAGGCACAGGTGCTGGCAGGTTTCTGCGGGCACCCACAGTGCAGTGTTGCATTCTTGAAACCGTTGCTTGACCCTTTCCCTAAAATCAGGAAGATTCGCTTACACCTCTTATGGCTTATAATAGCCGTCTCCTGGGATAACAATAGCAATACTGAGAAGAATGAAAATAAAACGCATCATAGGCTGAAGAAATTAAACGCTCGGCACGTCTTTTCTTCAGCCTTACGTGACTATATATATATGTATTCATCCATATATTTTGGTAGAAATCTATAAAAATATATATCGATATATATGTATTTCTATATATTTATATAGATATTTATCTATACACAGAAACAGATAGATAGATAGATAGATAGATAGATAGATAGATAGATAGATAGATAGATAGATAGATAGATTGATAGAAAGACTGTATGCAATAACCCTGGATGTCTGACAGTTGAAGCAGACTGGTGATGTCATTAAGGCTCTATTATGACACGTACAGCTTGGAAGCATAAATACTACAGCACGGCAGCCATTTATAGCCAGTCTCCATTGGAGATGGAAGTGGGCAGAAATGTACTGGCCTATCTTCCCAAGACGCCACAGCAGCCGGACAAATTGTATGTTCCACAGAATGGCTGTTTTATTCAGCCCATAAGGGTGACTACCCACTACAGGTTTTTTTTTCACTGCGAAATTCGTAGCAGTTTTTTTTCTGCAGGGGTCTATGGGACTTGTAATGTTAAAATCGAAATCACGCAAAATCGCAATTTACCGCAAAATCGCGATTTTAACATTACAAGTCCCATAGACCCCTGCAGGAAAAAAAAAAACGCTGCGAATTTCGCAGTGAAAAAAAACTGTAGTGAGTAGTCACCCTAAGGGGGAAACGGCGGCCTACAAAATCTGATTGGTCGCTGCTGCCACCATTTATGAAAAGGTCGGCTCAGTTCTTCCATGGATAAGAATAAGGTAGGTACATAGGCAGGCAGGTAGGTTCAGTTTTTGTAGGTTGAGGAAGGCTTATGGGCAAGGCCTTATGTCTGAACGCTGGCGCACGAAATGGCAGAGAGGCCCGGCACTGTGCATTCACTGATCATTGCCGTCAGCTGCTGTCTGCTTTCAAGCATGAATCAGGGGCTTGACACTTATCAACTGGCTTTGATTGTGGGTCACGCAGGTTGGTTGCAATGCCCTAGTATAAACGATACCTGGAACACAAGCCAGTCCTCAGGATGCATTCTAACTCAAGAGCACGATCACGTTGTGCCTGACCAATGTTTCCATCTTGGGTAGTAGCACAGTCCTAAGCGATATGGAGTGGAGTTGGCATATGAGCTGGTCTGTGGTTTTGCTTCCAACAGTTTCTACCGCACGCAGATGCTCAGTGGATACAATGTTGCGCGCTGGGGAAAACCCCAGGAATAATCCACAGCAGGCAGGCAAGCAAAGTATAAATAAGGGGGGGATTGGTTAGCTGCCTGCAACTCTTGCTTGTACCCGAATAAGGTTTTGCCTGCAACGCGGCCTTGTACTGCTTGAGGCGACGTGACATTCATGCACAAGGCACAGGTGCTGGCAGGTTTCTGCGGGCACCCACAGTGCAGTGTTGCATTCTTGAAACCGTTGCTTGACCCTTTCCCTAAAATCAGGAAGATTCGCTTACACCTCTTATGGCTTATAATAGCCGTCTCCTGGGATAACAATAGCAATACTGAGAAGAATGAAAATAAAACGCATCATAGGCTGAAGAAATTAAACGCTCGGCACGTCTTTTCTTCAGCCTTACATGACTATATATCTATATATGTATACATCCATATATTTGGGAAGAAATCCATAAAAATATATATCGATATATATGTATTTCTATATATTTATATAGATATTTATCTATACACAGAAACAGATAGATAGATAGATAGATTGATAGATTGATAGAAAGACTGTATGCAATAACCCTGGATGTCTGACAGTTGAAGCTGACTGGTGATGTCATTAAGGCTCTATTATGACACGTACAGCTTGGAAGCATAAATACTACAGCACGGCAGCCATTTATAGCCAGTCTCCATTGGAGATGGAAGTGGGCAGAAATGTACTGGCCTATCTTCCCAAGACGCCACAGCAGCCGGACAAATTGTATGTTCCACAGAATGGCTGTTTTATTCAGCCCATAAGGGTGACTACCCACTACAGGTTTTTTTTTCACTGCGAAATTCGTAGCAGTTTTTTTTCTGCAGGGGTCTATGGGACTTGTAATGTTAAAATCGAAATCACGCAAAATCGCAATTTACCGCAAAATCGCGATTTTAACATTACAAGTCCCATAGACCCCTGCAGGAAAAAAAAAAACGCTGCGAATTTCGCAGTGAAAAAAAACTGTAGTGAGTAGTCACCCTAAGGGGGAAACGGCGGCCTACAAAATCTGATTGGTCGCTGCTGCCACCATTTATGAAAAGGTCGGCTCAGTTCTTCCATGGATAAGAATAAGGTAGGTACATAGGCAGGCAGGTAGGTTCAGTTTTTGTAGGTTGAGGAAGGCTTATGGGCAAGGCCTTATGTCTGAACGCTGGCGCACGAAATGGCAGAGAGGCCCGGCACTGTGCATTCACTGATCATTGCCGTCAGCTGCTGTCTGCTTTCAAGCATGAATCAGGGGCTTGACACTTATCAACTGGCTTTGATTGTGGGTCACGCAGGTTGGTTGCAATGCCCTAGTATAAACGATACCTGGAACACAAGCCAGTCCTCAGGATGCATTCTAACTCAAGAGCACGATCACGTTGTGCCTGACCAATGTTTCCATCTTGGGTAGTAGCACAGTCCTAAGCGATATGGAGTGGAGTTGGCATATGAGCTGGTCTGTGGTTTTGCTTCCAACAGTTTCTACCGCACGCAGATGCTCAGTGGATACAATGTTGCGCGCTGGGGAAAACCCCAGGAATAATCCACAGCAGGCAGGCAAGCAAAGTGTAAATAAGGGGGGGATTGGTTAGCTGCCTGCAACTCTTGCTTGTACCCGAATAAGGTTTTGCCTGCAACGCGGCCTTGTACTGCTTGAGGCGACGTGACATTCATGCACAAGGCACAGGTGCTGGCAGGTTTCTGCGGGCACCCACAGTGCAGTGTTGCATTCTTGAAACCGTTGCTTGACCCTTTCCCTAAAATCAGGAAGATTCGCTTACACCTCTTATGGCTTATAATAGCCGTCTCCTGGGATAACAATAGCAATACTGAGAAGAATGAAAATAAAACGCATCATAGGCTGAAGAAATTAAACGCTCGGCACGTCTTTTCTTCAGCCTTACGTGACTATATATATATGTATTCATCCATATATTTTGGTAGAAATCTATAAAAATATATATCGATATATATGTATTTCTATATATTTATATAGATATTTATCTATACACAGAAACAGATAGATAGATAGATAGATAGATAGATAGATAGATAGATAGATTGATAGAAAGACTGTATGCAATAACCCTGGATGTCTGACAGTTGAAGCAGACTGGTGATGTCATTAAGGCTCTATTATGACACGTACAGCTTGGAAGCATAAATACTACAGCACGGCAGCCATTTATAGCCAGTCTCCATTGGAGATGGAAGTGGGCAGAAATGTACTGGCCTATCTTCCCAAGACGCCACAGCAGCCGGACAAATTGTATGTTCCACAGAATGGCTGTTTTATTCAGCCCATAAGGGTGACTACCCACTACAGGTTTTTTTTTCACTGCGAAATTCGTAGCAGTTTTTTTTCTGCAGGGGTCTATGGGACTTGTAATGTTAAAATCGAAATCACGCAAAATCGCAATTTACCGCAAAATCGCGATTTTAACATTACAAGTCCCATAGACCCCTGCAGGAAAAAAAAAAACGCTGCGAATTTCGCAGTGAAAAAAAACTGTAGTGAGTAGTCACCCTAAGGGGGAAACGGCGGCCTACAAAATCTGATTGGTCGCTGCTGCCACCATTTATGAAAAGGTCGGCTCAGTTCTTCCATGGATAAGAATAAGGTAGGTACATAGGCAGGCAGGTAGGTTCAGTTTTTGTAGGTTGAGGAAGGCTTATGGGCAAGGCCTTATGTCTGAACGCTGGCGCACGAAATGGCAGAGAGGCCCGGCACTGTGCATTCACTGATCATTGCCGTCAGCTGCTGTCTGCTTTCAAGCATGAATCAGGGGCTTGACACTTATCAACTGGCTTTGATTGTGGGTCACGCAGGTTGGTTGCAATGCCCTAGTATAAACGATACCTGGAACACAAGCCAGTCCTCAGGATGCATTCTAACTCAAGAGCACGATCACGTTGTGCCTGACCAATGTTTCCATCTTGGGTAGTAGCACAGTCCTAAGCGATATGGAGTGGAGTTGGCATATGAGCTGGTCTGTGGTTTTGCTTCCAACAGTTTCTACCGCACGCAGATGCTCAGTGGATACAATGTTGCGCGCTGGGGAAAACCCCAGGAATAATCCACAGCAGGCAGGCAAGCAAAGTATAAATAAGGGGGGGATTGGTTAGCTGCCTGCAACTCTTGCTTGTACCCGAATAAGGTTTTGCCTGCAACGCGGCCTTGTACTGCTTGAGGCGACGTGACATTCATGCACAAGGCACAGGTGCTGGCAGGTTTCTGCGGGCACCCACAGTGCAGTGTTGCATTCTTGAAACCGTTGCTTGACCCTTTCCCTAAAATCAGGAAGATTCGCTTACACCTCTTATGGCTTATAATAGCCGTCTCCTGGGATAACAATAGCAATACTGAGAAGAATGAAAATAAAACGCATCATAGGCTGAAGAAATTAAACGCTCGGCACGTCTTTTCTTCAGCCTTACATGACTATATATCTATATATGTATACATCCATATATTTGGGAAGAAATCCATAAAAATATATATCGATATATATGTATTTCTATATATTTATATAGATATTTATCTATACACAGAAACAGATAGATAGATAGATAGATAGATAGATAGATTGATAGAAAGACTGTATGCAATAACCCTGGATGTCTGACAGTTGAAGCTGACTGGTGATGTCATTAAGACTCTATTATGACACGTACAGCTTGGAAGCATAAATACTACAGCACGGCAGCCATTTATAGCCAGTCTCCATTGGAGATGGAAGTGGGCAGAAATGTACTGGCCTATCTTCCCAAGACGCCACAGCAGCCGGACAAATTGTATGTTCCACAGAATGGCTGTTTTATTCAGCCCATAAGGGTGACTACCCACTACAGGTTTTTTTTTCACTGCGAAATTCGTAGCAGTTTTTTTTCTGCAGGGGTCTATGGGACTTGTAATGTTAAAATCGAAATCACGCAAAATCGCAATTTACCGCAAAATCGCGATTTTAACATTACAAGTCCCATAGACCCCTGCAGGAAAAAAAAAAACGCTGCGAATTTCGCAGTGAAAAAAAACTGTAGTGAGTAGTCACCCTAAGGGGGAAACGGCGGCCTACAAAATCTGATTGGTCGCTGCTGCCACCATTTATGAAAAGGTCGGCTCAGTTCTTCCATGGATAAGAATAAGGTAGGTACATAGGCAGGCAGGTAGGTTCAGTTTTTGTAGGTTGAGGAAGGCTTATGGGCAAGGCCTTATGTCTGAACGCTGGCGCACGAAATGGCAGAGAGGCCCGGCACTGTGCATTCACTGATCATTGCCGTCAGCTGCTGTCTGCTTTCAAGCATGAATCAGGGGCTTGACACTTATCAACTGGCTTTGATTGTGGGTCACGCAGGTTGGTTGCAATGCCCTAGTATAAACGATACCTGGAACACAAGCCAGTCCTCAGGATGCATTCTAACTCAAGAGCACGATCACGTTGTGCCTGACCAATGTTTCCATCTTGGGTAGTAGCACAGTCCTAAGCGATATGGAGTGGAGTTGGCATATGAGCTGGTCTGTGGTTTTGCTTCCAACAGTTTCTACCGCACGCAGATGCTCAGTGGATACAATGTTGCGCGCTGGGGAAAACCCCAGGAATAATCCACAGCAGGCAGGCAAGCAAAGTATAAATAAGGGGGGGATTGGTTAGCTGCCTGCAACTCTTGCTTGTACCCGAATAAGGTTTTGCCTGCAACGCGGCCTTGTACTGCTTGAGGCGACGTGACATTCATGCACAAGGCACAGGTGCTGGCAGGTTTCTGCGGGCACCCACAGTGCAGTGTTGCATTCTTGAAACCGTTGCTTGACCCTTTCCCTAAAATCAGGAAGATTCGCTTACACCTCTTATGGCTTATAATAGCCGTCTCCTGGGATAACAATAGCAATACTGAGAAGAATGAAAATAAAACGCATCATAGGCTGAAGAAATTAAACGCTCGGCACGTCTTTTCTTCAGCCTTACATGACTATATATCTATATATGTATACATCCATATATTTGGGAAGAAATCCATAAAAATATATATCGATATATATGTATTTCTATATATTTATATAGATATTTATCTATACACAGAAACAGATAGATAGATAGATAGATTGATAGATTGATAGAAAGACTGTATGCAATAACCCTGGATGTCTGACAGTTGAAGCTGACTGGTGATGTCATTAAGGCTCTATTATGACACGTACAGCTTGGAAGCATAAATACTACAGCACGGCAGCCATTTATAGCCAGTCTCCATTGGAGATGGAAGTGGGCAGAAATGTACTGGCCTATCTTCCCAAGACGCCACAGCAGCCGGACAAATTGTATGTTCCACAGAATGGCTGTTTTATTCAGCCCATAAGGGTGACTACCCACTACAGGTTTTTTTTTCACTGCGAAATTCGTAGCAGTTTTTTTTCTGCAGGGGTCTATGGGACTTGTAATGTTAAAATCGAAATCACGCAAAATCGCAATTTACCGCAAAATCGCGATTTTAACATTACAAGTCCCATAGACCCCTGCAGGAAAAAAAAAAACGCTGCGAATTTCGCAGTGAAAAAAAACTGTAGTGAGTAGTCACCCTAAGGGGGAAACGGCGGCCTACAAAATCTGATTGGTCGCTGCTGCCACCATTTATGAAAAGGTCGGCTCAGTTCTTCCATGGATAAGAATAAGGTAGGTACATAGGCAGGCAGGTAGGTTCAGTTTTTGTAGGTTGAGGAAGGCTTATGGGCAAGGCCTTATGTCTGAACGCTGGCGCACGAAATGGCAGAGAGGCCCGGCACTGTGCATTCACTGATCATTGCCGTCAGCTGCTGTCTGCTTTCAAGCATGAATCAGGGGCTTGACACTTATCAACTGGCTTTGATTGTGGGTCACGCAGGTTGGTTGCAATGCCCTAGTATAAACGATACCTGGAACACAAGCCAGTCCTCAGGATGCATTCTAACTCAAGAGCACGATCACGTTGTGCCTGACCAATGTTTCCATCTTGGGTAGTAGCACAGTCCTAAGCGATATGGAGTGGAGTTGGCATATGAGCTGGTCTGTGGTTTTGCTTCCAACAGTTTCTACCGCACGCAGATGCTCAGTGGATACAATGTTGCGCGCTGGGGAAAACCCCAGGAATAATCCACAGCAGGCAGGCAAGCAAAGTGTAAATAAGGGGGGGATTGGTTAGCTGCCTGCAACTCTTGCTTGTACCCGAATAAGGTTTTGCCTGCAACGCGGCCTTGTACTGCTTGAGGCGACGTGACATTCATGCACAAGGCACAGGTGCTGGCAGGTTTCTGCGGGCACCCACAGTGCAGTGTTGCATTCTTGAAACCGTTGCTTGACCCTTTCCCTAAAATCAGGAAGATTCGCTTACACCTCTTATGGCTTATAATAGCCGTCTCCTGGGATAACAATAGCAATACTGAGAAGAATGAAAATAAAACGCATCATAGGCTGAAGAAATTAAACGCTCGGCACGTCTTTTCTTCAGCCTTACGTGACTATATATATATGTATTCATCCATATATTTTGGTAGAAATCTATAAAAATATATATCGATATATATGTATTTCTATATATTTATATAGATATTTATCTATACACAGAAACAGATAGATAGATAGATAGATAGATAGATAGATAGATAGATAGATAGATTGATAGAAAGACTGTATGCAATAACCCTGGATGTCTGACAGTTGAAGCAGACTGGTGATGTCATTAAGGCTCTATTATGACACGTACAGCTTGGAAGCATAAATACTACAGCACGGCAGCCATTTATAGCCAGTCTCCATTGGAGATGGAAGTGGGCAGAAATGTACTGGCCTATCTTCCCAAGACGCCACAGCAGCCGGACAAATTGTATGTTCCACAGAATGGCTGTTTTATTCAGCCCATAAGGGTGACTACCCACTACAGGTTTTTTTTTCACTGCGAAATTCGTAGCAGTTTTTTTTCTGCAGGGGTCTATGGGACTTGTAATGTTAAAATCGAAATCACGCAAAATCGCAATTTACCGCAAAATCGCGATTTTAACATTACAAGTCCCATAGACCCCTGCAGGAAAAAAAAAAACGCTGCGAATTTCGCAGTGAAAAAAAACTGTAGTGAGTAGTCACCCTAAGGGGGAAACGGCGGCCTACAAAATCTGATTGGTCGCTGCTGCCACCATTTATGAAAAGGTCGGCTCAGTTCTTCCATGGATAAGAATAAGGTAGGTACATAGGCAGGCAGGTAGGTTCAGTTTTTGTAGGTTGAGGAAGGCTTATGGGCAAGGCCTTATGTCTGAACGCTGGCGCACGAAATGGCAGAGAGGCCCGGCACTGTGCATTCACTGATCATTGCCGTCAGCTGCTGTCTGCTTTCAAGCATGAATCAGGGGCTTGACACTTATCAACTGGCTTTGATTGTGGGTCACGCAGGTTGGTTGCAATGCCCTAGTATAAACGATACCTGGAACACAAGCCAGTCCTCAGGATGCATTCTAACTCAAGAGCACGATCACGTTGTGCCTGACCAATGTTTCCATCTTGGGTAGTAGCACAGTCCTAAGCGATATGGAGTGGAGTTGGCATATGAGCTGGTCTGTGGTTTTGCTTCCAACAGTTTCTACCGCACGCAGATGCTCAGTGGATACAATGTTGCGCGCTGGGGAAAACCCCAGGAATAATCCACAGCAGGCAGGCAAGCAAAGTATAAATAAGGGGGGGATTGGTTAGCTGCCTGCAACTCTTGCTTGTACCCGAATAAGGTTTTGCCTGCAACGCGGCCTTGTACTGCTTGAGGCGACGTGACATTCATGCACAAGGCACAGGTGCTGGCAGGTTTCTGCGGGCACCCACAGTGCAGTGTTGCATTCTTGAAACCGTTGCTTGACCCTTTCCCTAAAATCAGGAAGATTCGCTTACACCTCTTATGGCTTATAATAGCCGTCTCCTGGGATAACAATAGCAATACTGAGAAGAATGAAAATAAAACGCATCATAGGCTGAAGAAATTAAACGCTCGGCACGTCTTTTCTTCAGCCTTACATGACTATATATCTATATATGTATACATCCATATATTTGGGAAGAAATCCATAAAAATATATATCGATATATATGTATTTCTATATATTTATATAGATATTTATCTATACACAGAAACAGATAGATAGATAGATAGATAGATAGATAGATTGATAGAAAGACTGTATGCAATAACCCTGGATGTCTGACAGTTGAAGCTGACTGGTGATGTCATTAAGACTCTATTATGACACGTACAGCTTGGAAGCATAAATACTACAGCACGGCAGCCATTTATAGCCAGTCTCCATTGGAGATGGAAGTGGGCAGAAATGTACTGGCCTATCTTCCCAAGACGCCACAGCAGCCGGACAAATTGTATGTTCCACAGAATGGCTGTTTTATTCAGCCCATAAGGGTGACTACCCACTACAGGTTTTTTTTTCACTGCGAAATTCGTAGCAGTTTTTTTTCTGCAGGGGTCTATGGGACTTGTAATGTTAAAATCGAAATCACGCAAAATCGCAATTTACCGCAAAATCGCGATTTTAACATTACAAGTCCCATAGACCCCTGCAGGAAAAAAAAAAACGCTGCGAATTTCGCAGTGAAAAAAAACTGTAGTGAGTAGTCACCCTAAGGGGGAAACGGCGGCCTACAAAATCTGATTGGTCGCTGCTGCCACCATTTATGAAAAGGTCGGCTCAGTTCTTCCATGGATAAGAATAAGGTAGGTACATAGGCAGGCAGGTAGGTTCAGTTTTTGTAGGTTGAGGAAGGCTTATGGGCAAGGCCTTATGTCTGAACGCTGGCGCACGAAATGGCAGAGAGGCCCGGCACTGTGCATTCACTGATCATTGCCGTCAGCTGCTGTCTGCTTTCAAGCATGAATCAGGGGCTTGACACTTATCAACTGGCTTTGATTGTGGGTCACGCAGGTTGGTTGCAATGCCCTAGTATAAACGATACCTGGAACACAAGCCAGTCCTCAGGATGCATTCTAACTCAAGAGCACGATCACGTTGTGCCTGACCAATGTTTCCATCTTGGGTAGTAGCACAGTCCTAAGCGATATGGAGTGGAGTTGGCATATGAGCTGGTCTGTGGTTTTGCTTCCAACAGTTTCTACCGCACGCAGATGCTCAGTGGATACAATGTTGCGCGCTGGGGAAAACCCCAGGAATAATCCACAGCAGGCAGGCAAGCAAAGTGTAAATAAGGGGGGGATTGGTTAGCTGCCTGCAACTCTTGCTTGTACCCGAATAAGGTTTTGCCTGCAACGCGGCCTTGTACTGCTTGAGGCGACGTGACATTCATGCACAAGGCACAGGTGCTGGCAGGTTTCTGCGGGCACCCACAGTGCAGTGTTGCATTCTTGAAACCGTTGCTTGACCCTTTCCCTAAAATCAGGAAGATTCGCTTACACCTCTTATGGCTTATAATAGCCGTCTCCTGGGATAACAATAGCAATACTGAGAAGAATGAAAATAAAACGCATCATAGGCTGAAGAAATTAAACGCTCGGCACGTCTTTTCTTCAGCCTTACGTGACTATATATATATGTATTCATCCATATATTTTGGTAGAAATCTATAAAAATATATATCGATATATATGTATTTCTATATATTTATATAGATATTTATCTATACACAGAAACAGATAGATAGATAGATAGATAGATAGATAGATAGATAGATAGATAGATAGATTGATAGAAAGACTGTATGCAATAACCCTGGATGTCTGACAGTTGAAGCAGACTGGTGATGTCATTAAGACTCTATTATGACACGTACAGCTTGGAAGCATAAATACTACAGCACGGCAGCCATTTATAGCCAGTCTCCATTGGAGATGGAAGTGGGCAGAAATGTACTGGCCTATCTTCCCAAGACGCCACAGCAGCCGGACAAATTGTATGTTCGACAGAATGGCTGTTTTATTCAGCCCATAAGGGTGACTACCCACTACAGGTTTTTTTTTCACTGCGAAATTCGTAGCAGTTTTTTTTCTGCAGGGGTCTATGGGACTTGTAATGTTAAAATCGAAATCACGCAAAATCGCAATTTACCGCAAAATCGCGATTTTAACATTACAAGTCCCATAGACCCCTGCAGAAAAAAAAAAAAGCTGCGAATTTCGCAGTGAAAAAAAACTGTAGTGAGTAGTCACCCTAAGGGGGAAACGGCGGCCTACAAAATCTGATTGGTCGCTGCTGCCACCATTTATGAAAAGGTCGGCTCAGTTCTTCCATGGATAAGAATAAGGTAGGTACATAGGCAGGCAGGTAGGTTCAGTTTTTGTAGGTTGAGGAATGCTTATGGGCAAGGCCTTATGTCTGAACGCTGGCGCATGAAATGGCAGAGAGGCCCGGCACTGTGCATTCACTGATCATTGCCGTCAGCTGCTGTCTGCTTTCAAGCATGAATCAGGGGCTTGACACTTATCAACTGGCTTTGATTGTGGGTCACGCAGGTTGGTTGCAATGCCCTAGTATAAACGATACCTGGAACACAAGCCAGTCCTCAGGATGCATTCTAACTCAAGAGCACGATCACGTTGTGCCTGACCAATGTTTCCATGTTGGGTAGTAGCACAGTCCTAAGCGATATGGAGTGGAGTTGGCATATGAGCTGGTCTGTGGTTTTGCTTCCAACAGTTTCTACCGCACGCAGATGCTCAGTGGATACAATGTTGCGCGCTGGGGAAAACCCCAGGAATAATCCACAGCAGGCAGGCAAGCAAAGTATAAATAAGGGGGGGATTGGTTAGCTGCCTGCAACTCTTGCTTGTACCCGAATAAGGTTTTGCCTGCAACGCGGCCTTGTACTGCTTGAGGCGACGTGACATTCATGCACAAGGCACAGGTGCTGGCAGGTTTCTGCGGGCACCCACAGTGCAGCGTTGCATTCTTGAAACCGTTGCTTGACCCTTTCCCTAAAATCAGGAAGATTCGCTTACACCTCTTATGGCTTATAATAGCCGTCTCCTGGGATAACAATAGCAATACTGAGAAGAATGAAAATAAAACGCATCATAGGCTGAAGAAATTAAACGCTCGGCACGTCTTTTCTTCAGCCTTACATGACTATATATCTATATATGTATACATCCATATATTTGGGAAGAAATCCATAAAAATATATATCGATATATATGTATTTCTATATATTTATATAGATATTTATCTATACACAGAAACAGATAGATAGATAGATAGATAGATAGATAGATAGATAGATAGATTGATAGAAAGACTGTATGCAATAACCCTGGATGTCTGACAGTTGAAGCAGACTGGTGATGTCATTAAGACTCTATTATGACACGTACAGCTTGGAAGCATAAATACTACAGCACGGCAGCCATTTATAGCCAGTCTCCATTGGAGATGGAAGTGGGCAGAAATGTACTGGCCTATCTTCCCAAGACGCCACAGCAGCCGGACAAATTGTATGTTCCACAGAATGGCTGTTTTATTCAGCCCATAAGGGTGACTACCCACTACAGGTTTTTTTTTCACTGCGAAATTCGTAGCAGTTTTTTTTCTGCAGGGGTCTATGGGACTTGTAATGTTAAAATCGAAATCACGCAAAATCGCAATTTACCGCAAAATCGCGATTTTAACATTACAAGTCCCATAGACCCCTGCAGGAAAAAAAAAAACGCTGCGAATTTCGCAGTGAAAAAAAACTGTAGTGAGTAGTCACCCTAAGGGGGAAACGGCGGCCTACAAAATCTGATTGGTCGCTGCTGCCACCATTTATGAAAAGGTCGGCTCAGTTCTTCCATGGATAAGAATAAGGTAGGTACATAGGCAGGCAGGTAGGTTCAGTTTTTGTAGGTTGAGGAAGGCTTATGGGCAAGGCCTTATGTCTGAACGCTGGCGCACGAAATGGCAGAGAGGCCCGGCACTGTGCATTCACTGATCATTGCCGTCAGCTGCTGTCTGCTTTCAAGCATGAATCAGGGGCTTGACACTTATCAACTGGCTTTGATTGTGGGTCACGCAGGTTGGTTGCAATGCCCTAGTATAAACGATACCTGGAACACAAGCCAGTCCTCAGGATGCATTCTAACTCAAGAGCACGATCACGTTGTGCCTGACCAATGTTTCCATCTTGGGTAGTAGCACAGTCCTAAGCGATATGGAGTGGAGTTGGCATATGAGCTGGTCTGTGGTTTTGCTTCCAACAGTTTCTACCGCACGCAGATGCTCAGTGGATACAATGTTGCGCGCTGGGGAAAACCCCAGGAATAATCCACAGCAGGCAGGCAAGCAAAGTGTAAATAAGGGGGGGATTGGTTAGCTGCCTGCAACTCTTGCTTGTACCCGAATAAGGTTTTGCCTGCAACGCGGCCTTGTACTGCTTGAGGCGACGTGACATTCATGCACAAGGCACAGGTGCTGGCAGGTTTCTGCGGGCACCCACAGTGCAGTGTTGCATTCTTGAAACCGTTGCTTGACCCTTTCCCTAAAATCAGGAAGATTCGCTTACACCTCTTATGGCTTATAATAGCCGTCTCCTGGGATAACAATAGCAATACTGAGAAGAATGAAAATAAAACGCATCATAGGCTGAAGAAATTAAACGCTCGGCACGTCTTTTCTTCAGCCTTACGTGACTATATATATATGTATTCATCCATATATTTTGGTAGAAATCTATAAAAATATATATCGATATATATGTATTTCTATATATTTATATAGATATTTATCTATACACAGAAACAGATAGATAGATAGATAGATAGATAGATAGATAGATAGATAGATAGATAGATAGATTGATAGAAAGACTGTATGCAATAACCCTGGATGTCTGACAGTTGAAGCAGACTGGTGATGTCATTAAGACTCTATTATGACACGTACAGCTTGGAAGCATAAATACTACAGCACGGCAGCCATTTATAGCCAGTCTCCATTGGAGATGGAAGTGGGCAGAAATGTACTGGCCTATCTTCCCAAGACGCCACAGCAGCCGGACAAATTGTATGTTCGACAGAATGGCTGTTTTATTCAGCCCATAAGGGTGACTACCCACTACAGGTTTTTTTTTCACTGCGAAATTCGTAGCAGTTTTTTTTCTGCAGGGGTCTATGGGACTTGTAATGTTAAAATCGAAATCACGCAAAATCGCAATTTACCGCAAAATCGCGATTTTAACATTACAAGTCCCATAGACCCCTGCAGAAAAAAAAAAAAGCTGCGAATTTCGCAGTGAAAAAAAACTGTAGTGAGTAGTCACCCTAAGGGGGAAACGGCGGCCTACAAAATCTGATTGGTCGCTGCTGCCACCATTTATGAAAAGGTCGGCTCAGTTCTTCCATGGATAAGAATAAGGTAGGTACATAGGCAGGCAGGTAGGTTCAGTTTTTGTAGGTTGAGGAATGCTTATGGGCAAGGCCTTATGTCTGAACGCTGGCGCATGAAATGGCAGAGAGGCCCGGCACTGTGCATTCACTGATCATTGCCGTCAGCTGCTGTCTGCTTTCAAGCATGAATCAGGGGCTTGACACTTATCAACTGGCTTTGATTGTGGGTCACGCAGGTTGGTTGCAATGCCCTAGTATAAACGATACCTGGAACACAAGCCAGTCCTCAGGATGCATTCTAACTCAAGAGCACGATCACGTTGTGCCTGACCAATGTTTCCATGTTGGGTAGTAGCACAGTCCTAAGCGATATGGAGTGGAGTTGGCATATGAGCTGGTCTGTGGTTTTGCTTCCAACAGTTTCTACCGCACGCAGATGCTCAGTGGATACAATGTTGCGCGCTGGGGAAAACCCCAGGAATAATCCACAGCAGGCAGGCAAGCAAAGTATAAATAAGGGGGGGATTGGTTAGCTGCCTGCAACTCTTGCTTGTACCCGAATAAGGTTTTGCCTGCAACGCGGCCTTGTACTGCTTGAGGCGACGTGACATTCATGCACAAGGCACAGGTGCTGGCAGGTTTCTGCGGGCACCCACAGTGCAGCGTTGCATTCTTGAAACCGTTGCTTGACCCTTTCCCTAAAATCAGGAAGATTCGCTTACACCTCTTATGGCTTATAATAGCCGTCTCCTGGGATAACAATAGCAATACTGAGAAGAATGAAAATAAAACGCATCATAGGCTGAAGAAATTAAACGCTCGGCACGTCTTTTCTTCAGCCTTACATGACTATATATCTATATATGTATACATCCATATATTTGGGAAGAAATCCATAAAAATATATATCGATATATATGTATTTCTATATATTTATATAGATATTTATCTATACACAGAAACAGATAGATAGATAGATAGATAGATAGATAGATAGATAGATTGATAGAAAGACTGTATGCAATAACCCTGGATGTCTGACAGTTGAAGCAGACTGGTGATGTCATTAAGACTCTATTATGACACGTACAGCTTGGAAGCATAAATACTACAGCACGGCAGCCATTTATAGCCAGTCTCCATTGGAGATGGAAGTGGGCAGAAATGTACTGGCCTATCTTCCCAAGACGCCACAGCAGCCGGACAAATTGTATGTTCGACAGAATGGCTGTTTTATTCAGCCCATAAGGGTGACTACCCACTACAGGTTTTTTTTTCACTGCGAAATTCGTAGCAGTTTTTTTTCTGCAGGGGTCTATGGGACTTGTAATGTTAAAATCGAAATCACGCAAAATCGCAATTTACCGCAAAATCGCGATTTTAACATTACAAGTCCCATAGACCCCTGCAGAAAAAAAAAAAAGCTGCGAATTTCGCAGTGAAAAAAAACTGTAGTGAGTAGTCACCCTAAGGGGGAAACGGCGGCCTACAAAATCTGATTGGTCGCTGCTGCCACCATTTATGAAAAGGTCGGCTCAGTTCTTCCATGGATAAGAATAAGGTAGGTACATAGGCAGGCAGGTAGGTTCAGTTTTTGTAGGTTGAGGAAGGCTTATGGGCAAGGCCTTATGTCTGAACGCTGGCGCACGAAATGGCAGAGAGGCCCGGCACTGTGCATTCACTGATCATTGCCGTCAGCTGCTGTCTGCTTTCAAGCATGAATCAGGGGCTTGACACTTATCAACTGGCTTTGATTGTGGGTCACGCAGGTTGGTTGCAATGCCCTAGTATAAACGATACCTGGAACACAAGCCAGTCCTCAGGATGCATTCTAACTCAAGAGCACGATCACGTTGTGCCTGACCAATGTTTCCATCTTGGGTAGTAGCACAGTCCTAAGCGATATGGAGTGGAGTTGGCATATGAGCTGGTCTGTGGTTTTGCTTCCAACAGTTTCTACCGCACGCAGATGCTCAGTGGATACAATGTTGCGCGCTGGGGAAAACCCCAGGAATAATCCACAGCAGGCAGGCAAGCAAAGTATAAATAAGGGGGGGATTGGTTAGCTGCCTGCAACTCTTGCTTGTACCCGAATAAGGTTTTGCCTGCAACGCGGCCTTGTACTGCTTGAGGCGACGTGACATTCATGCACAAGGCACAGGTGCTGGCAGGTTTCTGCGGGCACCCACAGTGCAGTGTTGCATTCTTGAAACCGTTGCTTGACCCTTTCCCTAAAATCAGGAAGATTCGCTTACACCTCTTATGGCTTATAATAGCCGTCTCCTGGGATAACAATAGCAATACTGAGAAGAATGAAAATAAAACGCATCATAGGCTGAAGAAATTAAACGCTCGGCACGTCTTTTCTTCAGCCTTACATGACTATATATCTATATATGTATACATCCATATATTTGGGAAGAAATCCATAAAAATATATATCGATATATATGTATTTCTATATATTTATATAGATATTTATCTATACACAGAAACAGATAGATAGATAGATAGATAGATAGATAGATTGATAGAAAGACTGTATGCAATAACCCTGGATGTCTGACAGTTGAAGCTGACTGGTGATGTCATTAAGACTCTATTATGACACGTACAGCTTGGAAGCATAAATACTACAGCACGGCAGCCATTTATAGCCAGTCTCCATTGGAGATGGAAGTGGGCAGAAATGTACTGGCCTATCTTCCCAAGACGCCACAGCAGCCGGACAAATTGTATGTTCCACAGAATGGCTGTTTTATTCAGCCCATAAGGGTGACTACCCACTACAGGTTTTTTTTTCACTGCGAAATTCGTAGCAGTTTTTTTTCTGCAGGGGTCTATGGGACTTGTAATGTTAAAATCGAAATCACGCAAAATCGCAATTTACCGCAAAATCGCGATTTTAACATTACAAGTCCCATAGACCCCTGCAGGAAAAAAAAAAACGCTGCGAATTTCGCAGTGAAAAAAAACTGTAGTGAGTAGTCACCCTAAGGGGGAAACGGCGGCCTACAAAATCTGATTGGTCGCTGCTGCCACCATTTATGAAAAGGTCGGCTCAGTTCTTCCATGGATAAGAATAAGGTAGGTACATAGGCAGGCAGGTAGGTTCAGTTTTTGTAGGTTGAGGAAGGCTTATGGGCAAGGCCTTATGTCTGAACGCTGGCGCACGAAATGGCAGAGAGGCCCGGCACTGTGCATTCACTGATCATTGCCGTCAGCTGCTGTCTGCTTTCAAGCATGAATCAGGGGCTTGACACTTATCAACTGGCTTTGATTGTGGGTCACGCAGGTTGGTTGCAATGCCCTAGTATAAACGATACCTGGAACACAAGCCAGTCCTCAGGATGCATTCTAACTCAAGAGCACGATCACGTTGTGCCTGACCAATGTTTCCATCTTGGGTAGTAGCACAGTCCTAAGCGATATGGAGTGGAGTTGGCATATGAGCTGGTCTGTGGTTTTGCTTCCAACAGTTTCTACCGCACGCAGATGCTCAGTGGATACAATGTTGCGCGCTGGGGAAAACCCCAGGAATAATCCACAGCAGGCAGGCAAGCAAAGTGTAAATAAGGGGGGGATTGGTTAGCTGCCTGCAACTCTTGCTTGTACCCGAATAAGGTTTTGCCTGCAACGCGGCCTTGTACTGCTTGAGGCGACGTGACATTCATGCACAAGGCACAGGTGCTGGCAGGTTTCTGCGGGCACCCACAGTGCAGTGTTGCATTCTTGAAACCGTTGCTTGACCCTTTCCCTAAAATCAGGAAGATTCGCTTACACCTCTTATGGCTTATAATAGCCGTCTCCTGGGATAACAATAGCAATACTGAGAAGAATGAAAATAAAACGCATCATAGGCTGAAGAAATTAAACGCTCGGCACGTCTTTTCTTCAGCCTTACGTGACTATATATATATGTATTCATCCATATATTTTGGTAGAAATCTATAAAAATATATATCGATATATATGTATTTCTATATATTTATATAGATATTTATCTATACACAGAAACAGATAGATAGATAGATAGATAGATAGATAGATAGATAGATAGATAGATAGATTGATAGAAAGACTGTATGCAATAACCCTGGATGTCTGACAGTTGAAGCAGACTGGTGATGTCATTAAGACTCTATTATGACACGTACAGCTTGGAAGCATAAATACTACAGCACGGCAGCCATTTATAGCCAGTCTCCATTGGAGATGGAAGTGGGCAGAAATGTACTGGCCTATCTTCCCAAGACGCCACAGCAGCCGGACAAATTGTATGTTCGACAGAATGGCTGTTTTATTCAGCCCATAAGGGTGACTACCCACTACAGGTTTTTTTTTCACTGCGAAATTCGTAGCAGTTTTTTTTCTGCAGGGGTCTATGGGACTTGTAATGTTAAAATCGAAATCACGCAAAATCGCAATTTACCGCAAAATCGCGATTTTAACATTACAAGTCCCATAGACCCCTGCAGAAAAAAAAAAAAGCTGCGAATTTCGCAGTGAAAAAAAACTGTAGTGAGTAGTCACCCTAAGGGGGAAACGGCGGCCTACAAAATCTGATTGGTCGCTGCTGCCACCATTTATGAAAAGGTCGGCTCAGTTCTTCCATGGATAAGAATAAGGTAGGTACATAGGCAGGCAGGTAGGTTCAGTTTTTGTAGGTTGAGGAATGCTTATGGGCAAGGCCTTATGTCTGAACGCTGGCGCATGAAATGGCAGAGAGGCCCGGCACTGTGCATTCACTGATCATTGCCGTCAGCTGCTGTCTGCTTTCAAGCATGAATCAGGGGCTTGACACTTATCAACTGGCTTTGATTGTGGGTCACGCAGGTTGGTTGCAATGCCCTAGTATAAACGATACCTGGAACACAAGCCAGTCCTCAGGATGCATTCTAACTCAAGAGCACGATCACGTTGTGCCTGACCAATGTTTCCATGTTGGGTAGTAGCACAGTCCTAAGCGATATGGAGTGGAGTTGGCATATGAGCTGGTCTGTGGTTTTGCTTCCAACAGTTTCTACCGCACGCAGATGCTCAGTGGATACAATGTTGCGCGCTGGGGAAAACCCCAGGAATAATCCACAGCAGGCAGGCAAGCAAAGTATAAATAAGGGGGGGATTGGTTAGCTGCCTGCAACTCTTGCTTGTACCCGAATAAGGTTTTGCCTGCAACGCGGCCTTGTACTGCTTGAGGCGACGTGACATTCATGCACAAGGCACAGGTGCTGGCAGGTTTCTGCGGGCACCCACAGTGCAGCGTTGCATTCTTGAAACCGTTGCTTGACCCTTTCCCTAAAATCAGGAAGATTCGCTTACACCTCTTATGGCTTATAATAGCCGTCTCCTGGGATAACAATAGCAATACTGAGAAGAATGAAAATAAAACGCATCATAGGCTGAAGAAATTAAACGCTCGGCACGTCTTTTCTTCAGCCTTACATGACTATATATCTATATATGTATACATCCATATATTTGGGAAGAAATCCATAAAAATATATATCGATATATATGTATTTCTATATATTTATATAGATATTTATCTATACACAGAAACAGATAGATAGATAGATAGATAGATAGATAGATAGATAGATAGATTGATAGAAAGACTGTATGCAATAACCCTGGATGTCTGACAGTTGAAGCAGACTGGTGATGTCATTAAGACTCTATTATGACACGTACAGCTTGGAAGCATAAATACTACAGCACGGCAGCCATTTATAGCCAGTCTCCATTGGAGATGGAAGTGGGCAGAAATGTACTGGCCTATCTTCCCAAGACGCCACAGCAGCCGGACAAATTGTATGTTCCACAGAATGGCTGTTTTATTCAGCCCATAAGGGTGACTACCCACTACAGGTTTTTTTTTCACTGCGAAATTCGTAGCAGTTTTTTTTCTGCAGGGGTCTATGGGACTTGTAATGTTAAAATCGAAATCACGCAAAATCGCAATTTACCGCAAAATCGCGATTTTAACATTACAAGTCCCATAGACCCCTGCAGGAAAAAAAAAAACGCTGCGAATTTCGCAGTGAAAAAAAACTGTAGTGAGTAGTCACCCTAAGGGGGAAACGGCGGCCTACAAAATCTGATTGGTCGCTGCTGCCACCATTTATGAAAAGGTCGGCTCAGTTCTTCCATGGATAAGAATAAGGTAGGTACATAGGCAGGCAGGTAGGTTCAGTTTTTGTAGGTTGAGGAAGGCTTATGGGCAAGGCCTTATGTCTGAACGCTGGCGCACGAAATGGCAGAGAGGCCCGGCACTGTGCATTCACTGATCATTGCCGTCAGCTGCTGTCTGCTTTCAAGCATGAATCAGGGGCTTGACACTTATCAACTGGCTTTGATTGTGGGTCACGCAGGTTGGTTGCAATGCCCTAGTATAAACGATACCTGGAACACAAGCCAGTCCTCAGGATGCATTCTAACTCAAGAGCACGATCACGTTGTGCCTGACCAATGTTTCCATCTTGGGTAGTAGCACAGTCCTAAGCGATATGGAGTGGAGTTGGCATATGAGCTGGTCTGTGGTTTTGCTTCCAACAGTTTCTACCGCACGCAGATGCTCAGTGGATACAATGTTGCGCGCTGGGGAAAACCCCAGGAATAATCCACAGCAGGCAGGCAAGCAAAGTGTAAATAAGGGGGGGATTGGTTAGCTGCCTGCAACTCTTGCTTGTACCCGAATAAGGTTTTGCCTGCAACGCGGCCTTGTACTGCTTGAGGCGACGTGACATTCATGCACAAGGCACAGGTGCTGGCAGGTTTCTGCGGGCACCCACAGTGCAGTGTTGCATTCTTGAAACCGTTGCTTGACCCTTTCCCTAAAATCAGGAAGATTCGCTTACACCTCTTATGGCTTATAATAGCCGTCTCCTGGGATAACAATAGCAATACTGAGAAGAATGAAAATAAAACGCATCATAGGCTGAAGAAATTAAACGCTCGGCACGTCTTTTCTTCAGCCTTACGTGACTATATATATATGTATTCATCCATATATTTTGGTAGAAATCTATAAAAATATATATCGATATATATGTATTTCTATATATTTATATAGATATTTATCTATACACAGAAACAGATAGATAGATAGATAGATAGATAGATAGATAGATAGATAGATAGATAGATTGATAGAAAGACTGTATGCAATAACCCTGGATGTCTGACAGTTGAAGCAGACTGGTGATGTCATTAAGACTCTATTATGACACGTACAGCTTGGAAGCATAAATACTACAGCACGGCAGCCATTTATAGCCAGTCTCCATTGGAGATGGAAGTGGGCAGAAATGTACTGGCCTATCTTCCCAAGACGCCACAGCAGCCGGACAAATTGTATGTTCGACAGAATGGCTGTTTTATTCAGCCCATAAGGGTGACTACCCACTACAGGTTTTTTTTTCACTGCGAAATTCGTAGCAGTTTTTTTTCTGCAGGGGTCTATGGGACTTGTAATGTTAAAATCGAAATCACGCAAAATCGCAATTTACCGCAAAATCGCGATTTTAACATTACAAGTCCCATAGACCCCTGCAGAAAAAAAAAAAAGCTGCGAATTTCGCAGTGAAAAAAAACTGTAGTGAGTAGTCACCCTAAGGGGGAAACGGCGGCCTACAAAATCTGATTGGTCGCTGCTGCCACCATTTATGAAAAGGTCGGCTCAGTTCTTCCATGGATAAGAATAAGGTAGGTACATAGGCAGGCAGGTAGGTTCAGTTTTTGTAGGTTGAGGAATGCTTATGGGCAAGGCCTTATGTCTGAACGCTGGCGCATGAAATGGCAGAGAGGCCCGGCACTGTGCATTCACTGATCATTGCCGTCAGCTGCTGTCTGCTTTCAAGCATGAATCAGGGGCTTGACACTTATCAACTGGCTTTGATTGTGGGTCACGCAGGTTGGTTGCAATGCCCTAGTATAAACGATACCTGGAACACAAGCCAGTCCTCAGGATGCATTCTAACTCAAGAGCACGATCACGTTGTGCCTGACCAATGTTTCCATGTTGGGTAGTAGCACAGTCCTAAGCGATATGGAGTGGAGTTGGCATATGAGCTGGTCTGTGGTTTTGCTTCCAACAGTTTCTACCGCACGCAGATGCTCAGTGGATACAATGTTGCGCGCTGGGGAAAACCCCAGGAATAATCCACAGCAGGCAGGCAAGCAAAGTATAAATAAGGGGGGGATTGGTTAGCTGCCTGCAACTCTTGCTTGTACCCGAATAAGGTTTTGCCTGCAACGCGGCCTTGTACTGCTTGAGGCGACGTGACATTCATGCACAAGGCACAGGTGCTGGCAGGTTTCTGCGGGCACCCACAGTGCAGCGTTGCATTCTTGAAACCGTTGCTTGACCCTTTCCCTAAAATCAGGAAGATTCGCTTACACCTCTTATGGCTTATAATAGCCGTCTCCTGGGATAACAATAGCAATACTGAGAAGAATGAAAATAAAACGCATCATAGGCTGAAGAAATTAAACGCTCGGCACGTCTTTTCTTCAGCCTTACATGACTATATATCTATATATGTATACATCCATATATTTGGGAAGAAATCCATAAAAATATATATCGATATATATGTATTTCTATATATTTATATAGATATTTATCTATACACAGAAACAGATAGATAGATAGATAGATAGATAGATAGATAGATAGATTGATAGAAAGACTGTATGCAATAACCCTGGATGTCTGACAGTTGAAGCAGACTGGTGATGTCATTAAGACTCTATTATGACACGTACAGCTTGGAAGCATAAATACTACAGCACGGCAGCCATTTATAGCCAGTCTCCATTGGAGATGGAAGTGGGCAGAAATGTACTGGCCTATCTTCCCAAGACGCCACAGCAGCCGGACAAATTGTATGTTCGACAGAATGGCTGTTTTATTCAGCCCATAAGGGTGACTACCCACTACAGGTTTTTTTTTCACTGCGAAATTCGTAGCAGTTTTTTTTCTGCAGGGGTCTATGGGACTTGTAATGTTAAAATCGAAATCACGCAAAATCGCAATTTACCGCAAAATCGCGATTTTAACATTACAAGTCCCATAGACCCCTGCAGAAAAAAAAAAAAGCTGCGAATTTCGCAGTGAAAAAAAACTGTAGTGAGTAGTCACCCTAAGGGGGAAACGGCGGCCTACAAAATCTGATTGGTCGCTGCTGCCACCATTTATGAAAAGGTCGGCTCAGTTCTTCCATGGATAAGAATAAGGTAGGTACATAGGCAGGCAGGTAGGTTCAGTTTTTGTAGGTTGAGGAATGCTTATGGGCAAGGCCTTATGTCTGAACGCTGGCGCATGAAATGGCAGAGAGGCCCGGCACTGTGCATTCACTGATCATTGCCGTCAGCTGCTGTCTGCTTTCAAGCATGAATCAGGGGCTTGACACTTATCAACTGGCTTTGATTGTGGGTCACGCAGGTTGGTTGCAATGCCCTAGTATAAACGATACCTGGAACACAAGCCAGTCCTCAGGATGCATTCTAACTCAAGAGCACGATCACGTTGTGCCTGACCAATGTTTCCATCTTGGGTAGTAGCACAGTCCTAAGCGATATGGAGTGGAGTTGGCATATGAGCTGGTCTGTGGTTTTGCTTCCAACAGTTTCTACCGCACGCAGATGCTCAGTGGATACAATGTTGCGCGCTGGGGAAAACCCCAGGAATAATCCACAGCAGGCAGGCAAGCAAAGTATAAATAAGGGGGGGATTGGTTAGCTGCCTGCAACTCTTGCTTGTACCCGAATAAGGTTTTGCCTGCAACGCGGCCTTGTACTGCTTGAGGCGACGTGACATTCATGCACAAGGCACAGGTGCTGGCAGGTTTCTGCGGGCACCCACAGTGCAGCGTTGCATTCTTGAAACCGTTGCTTGACCCTTTCCCTAAAATCAGGAAGATTCGCTTACACCTCTTATGGCTTATAATAGCCGTCTCCTGGGATAACAATAGCAATACTGAGAAGAATGAAAATAAAACGCATCATAGGCTGAAGAAATTAAACGCTCGGCACGTCTTTTCTTCAGCCTTACATGACTATATATCTATATATGTATACATCCATATATTTGGGAAGAAATCCATAAAAATATATATCGATATATATGTATTTCTATATATTTATATAGATATTTATCTATACACAGAAACAGATAGATAGATAGATAGATAGATAGATAGATAGATAGATAGATAGATAGATAGATAGATAGATAGATAGATTGATAGAAAGACTGTATGCAATAACCCTGGATGTCTGACAGTTGAAGCAGACTGGTGATGTCATTAAGACTCTATTATGACACGTACAGCTTGGAAGCATAAATACTACAGCACGGCAGCCATTTATAGCCAGTCTCCATTGGAGATGGAAGTGGGCAGAAATGTACTGGCCTATCTTCCCAAGACGCCACAGCAGCCGGACAAATTGTATGTTCGACAGAATGGCTGTTTTATTCAGCCCATAAGGGTGACTACCCACTACAGGTTTTTTTTTCACTGCGAAATTCGTAGCAGTTTTTTTTCTGCAGGGGTCTATGGGACTTGTAATGTTAAAATCGAAATCACGCAAAATCGCAATTTACCGCAAAATCGCGATTTTAACATTACAAGTCCCATAGACCCCTGCAGAAAAAAAAAAAAGCTGCGAATTTCGCAGTGAAAAAAAACTGTAGTGAGTAGTCACCCTAAGGGGGAAACGGCGGCCTACAAAATCTGATTGGTCGCTGCTGCCACCATTTATGAAAAGGTCGGCTCAGTTCTTCCATGGATAAGAATAAGGTAGGTACATAGGCAGGCAGGTAGGTTCAGTTTTTGTAGGTTGAGGAATGCTTATGGGCAAGGCCTTATGTCTGAACGCTGGCGCACGAAATGGCAGAGAGGCCCGGCACTGTGCATTCACTGATCATTGCCGTCAGCTGCTGTCTGCTTTCAAGCATGAATCAGGGGCTTGACACTTATCAACTGGCTTTGATTGTGGGTCACGCAGGTTGGTTGCAATGCCCTAGTATAAACGATACCTGGAACACAAGCCAGTCCTCAGGATGCATTCTAACTCAAGAGCACGATCACGTTGTGCCTGACCAATGTTTCCATCTTGGGTAGTAGCACAGTCCTAAGCGATATGGAGTGGAGTTGGCATATGAGCTGGTCTGTGGTTTTGCTTCCAACAGTTTCTACCGCACGCAGATGCTCAGTGGATACAATGTTGCGCGCTGGGGAAAACCCCAGGAATAATCCACAGCAGGCAGGCAAGCAAAGTGTAAATAAGGGGGGGATTGGTTAGCTGCCTGCAACTCTTGCTTGTACCCGAATAAGGTTTTGCCTGCAACGCGGCCTTGTACTGCTTGAGGCGACGTGACATTCATGCACAAGGCACAGGTGCTGGCAGGTTTCTGCGGGCACCCACAGTGCAGTGTTGCATTCTTGAAACCGTTGCTTGACCCTTTCCCTAAAATCAGGAAGATTCGCTTACACCTCTTATGGCTTATAATAGCCGTCTCCTGGGATAACAATAGCAATACTGAGAAGAATGAAAATAAAACGCATCATAGGCTGAAGAAATTAAACGCTCGGCACGTCTTTTCTTCAGCCTTACATGACTATATATCTATATATGTATACATCCATATATTTGGGAAGAAATCCATAAAAATATATATCGATATATATGTATTTCTATATATTTATATAGATATTTATCTATACACAGAAACAGATAGATAGATAGATAGATTGATAGATTGATAGAAAGACTGTATGCAATAACCCTGGATGTCTGACAGTTGAAGCTGACTGGTGATGTCATTAAGGCTCTATTATGACACGTACAGCTTGGAAGCATAAATACTACAGCACGGCAGCCATTTATAGCCAGTCTCCATTGGAGATGGAAGTGGGCAGAAATGTACTGGCCTATCTTCCCAAGACGCCACAGCAGCCGGACAAATTGTATGTTCCACAGAATGGCTGTTTTATTCAGCCCATAAGGGTGACTACCCACTACAGGTTTTTTTTTCACTGCGAAATTCGTAGCAGTTTTTTTTCTGCAGGGGTCTATGGGACTTGTAATGTTAAAATCGAAATCACGCAAAATCGCAATTTACCGCAAAATCGCGATTTTAACATTACAAGTCCCATAGACCCCTGCAGGAAAAAAAAAAACGCTGCGAATTTCGCAGTGAAAAAAAACTGTAGTGAGTAGTCACCCTAAGGGGGAAACGGCGGCCTACAAAATCTGATTGGTCGCTGCTGCCACCATTTATGAAAAGGTCGGCTCAGTTCTTCCATGGATAAGAATAAGGTAGGTACATAGGCAGGCAGGTAGGTTCAGTTTTTGTAGGTTGAGGAAGGCTTATGGGCAAGGCCTTATGTCTGAACGCTGGCGCACGAAATGGCAGAGAGGCCCGGCACTGTGCATTCACTGATCATTGCCGTCAGCTGCTGTCTGCTTTCAAGCATGAATCAGGGGCTTGACACTTATCAACTGGCTTTGATTGTGGGTCACGCAGGTTGGTTGCAATGCCCTAGTATAAACGATACCTGGAACACAAGCCAGTCCTCAGGATGCATTCTAACTCAAGAGCACGATCACGTTGTGCCTGACCAATGTTTCCATCTTGGGTAGTAGCACAGTCCTAAGCGATATGGAGTGGAGTTGGCATATGAGCTGGTCTGTGGTTTTGCTTCCAACAGTTTCTACCGCACGCAGATGCTCAGTGGATACAATGTTGCGCGCTGGGGAAAACCCCAGGAATAATCCACAGCAGGCAGGCAAGCAAAGTGTAAATAAGGGGGGGATTGGTTAGCTGCCTGCAACTCTTGCTTGTACCCGAATAAGGTTTTGCCTGCAACGCGGCCTTGTACTGCTTGAGGCGACGTGACATTCATGCACAAGGCACAGGTGCTGGCAGGTTTCTGCGGGCACCCACAGTGCAGTGTTGCATTCTTGAAACCGTTGCTTGACCCTTTCCCTAAAATCAGGAAGATTCGCTTACACCTCTTATGGCTTATAATAGCCGTCTCCTGGGATAACAATAGCAATACTGAGAAGAATGAAAATAAAACGCATCATAGGCTGAAGAAATTAAACGCTCGGCACGTCTTTTCTTCAGCCTTACATGACTATATATCTATATATGTATACATCCATATATTTGGGAAGAAATCCATAAAAATATATATCGATATATATGTATTTCTATATATTTATATAGATATTTATCTATACACAGAAACAGATAGATAGATAGATAGATAGATAGATTGATAGAAAGACTGTATGCAATAACCCTGGATGTCTGACAGTTGAAGCTGACTGGTGATGTCATTAAGACTCTATTATGACACGTACAGCTTGGAAGCATAAATACTACAGCACGGCAGCCATTTATAGCCAGTCTCCATTGGAGATGGAAGTGGGCAGAAATGTACTGGCCTATCTTCCCAAGACGCCACAGCAGCCGGACAAATTGTA
This sequence comes from Eleutherodactylus coqui, assembly GCF_035609145.1. Lineage (NCBI taxonomy): Eukaryota > Metazoa > Chordata > Amphibia > Anura > Eleutherodactylidae > Eleutherodactylus > Eleutherodactylus coqui. The sequence goes on along the minus strand of NW_027102459.1, from coordinate 82,464 downwards.
TGTTCCACAGAATGGCTGTTTTATTCAGCCCATAAGGGTGACTACCCACTACAGGTTTTTTTTTCACTGCGAAATTCGTAGCAGTTTTTTTTCTGCAGGGGTCTATGGGACTTGTAATGTTAAAATCGAAATCACGCAAAATCGCAATTTACCGCAAAATCGCGATTTTAACATTACAAGTCCCATAGACCCCTGCAGGAAAAAAAAAAACGCTGCGAATTTCGCAGTGAAAAAAAACTGTAGTGAGTAGTCACCCTAAGGGGGAAACGGCGGCCTACAAAATCTGATTGGTCGCTGCTGCCACCATTTATGAAAAGGTCGGCTCAGTTCTTCCATGGATAAGAATAAGGTAGGTACATAGGCAGGCAGGTAGGTTCAGTTTTTGTAGGTTGAGGAAGGCTTATGGGCAAGGCCTTATGTCTGAACGCTGGCGCACGAAATGGCAGAGAGGCCCGGCACTGTGCATTCACTGATCATTGCCGTCAGCTGCTGTCTGCTTTCAAGCATGAATCAGGGGCTTGACACTTATCAACTGGCTTTGATTGTGGGTCACGCAGGTTGGTTGCAATGCCCTAGTATAAACGATACCTGGAACACAAGCCAGTCCTCAGGATGCATTCTAACTCAAGAGCACGATCACGTTGTGCCTGACCAATGTTTCCATCTTGGGTAGTAGCACAGTCCTAAGCGATATGGAGTGGAGTTGGCATATGAGCTGGTCTGTGGTTTTGCTTCCAACAGTTTCTACCGCACGCAGATGCTCAGTGGATACAATGTTGCGCGCTGGGGAAAACCCCAGGAATAATCCACAGCAGGCAGGCAAGCAAAGTGTAAATAAGGGGGGGATTGGTTAGCTGCCTGCAACTCTTGCTTGTACCCGAATAAGGTTTTGCCTGCAACGCGGCCTTGTACTGCTTGAGGCGACGTGACATTCATGCACAAGGCACAGGTGCTGGCAGGTTTCTGCGGGCACCCACAGTGCAGTGTTGCATTCTTGAAACCGTTGCTTGACCCTTTCCCTAAAATCAGGAAGATTCGCTTACACCTCTTATGGCTTATAATAGCCGTCTCCTGGGATAACAATAGCAATACTGAGAAGAATGAAAATAAAACGCATCATAGGCTGAAGAAATTAAACGCTCGGCACGTCTTTTCTTCAGCCTTACATGACTATATATCTATATATGTATACATCCATATATTTGGGAAGAAATCCATAAAAATATATATCGATATATATGTATTTCTATATATTTATATAGATATTTATCTATACACAGAAACAGATAGATAGATAGATAGATTGATAGATTGATAGAAAGACTGTATGCAATAACCCTGGATGTCTGACAGTTGAAGCTGACTGGTGATGTCATTAAGGCTCTATTATGACACGTACAGCTTGGAAGCATAAATACTACAGCACGGCAGCCATTTATAGCCAGTCTCCATTGGAGATGGAAGTGGGCAGAAATGTACTGGCCTATCTTCCCAAGACGCCACAGCAGCCGGACAAATTGTATGTTCCACAGAATGGCTGTTTTATTCAGCCCATAAGGGTGACTACCCACTACAGGTTTTTTTTTCACTGCGAAATTCGTAGCAGTTTTTTTTCTGCAGGGGTCTATGGGACTTGTAATGTTAAAATCGAAATCACGCAAAATCGCAATTTACCGCAAAATCGCGATTTTAACATTACAAGTCCCATAGACCCCTGCAGGAAAAAAAAAAACGCTGCGAATTTCGCAGTGAAAAAAAACTGTAGTGAGTAGTCACCCTAAGGGGGAAACGGCGGCCTACAAAATCTGATTGGTCGCTGCTGCCACCATTTATGAAAAGGTCGGCTCAGTTCTTCCATGGATAAGAATAAGGTAGGTACATAGGCAGGCAGGTAGGTTCAGTTTTTGTAGGTTGAGGAAGGCTTATGGGCAAGGCCTTATGTCTGAACGCTGGCGCACGAAATGGCAGAGAGGCCCGGCACTGTGCATTCACTGATCATTGCCGTCAGCTGCTGTCTGCTTTCAAGCATGAATCAGGGGCTTGACACTTATCAACTGGCTTTGATTGTGGGTCACGCAGGTTGGTTGCAATGCCCTAGTATAAACGATACCTGGAACACAAGCCAGTCCTCAGGATGCATTCTAACTCAAGAGCACGATCACGTTGTGCCTGACCAATGTTTCCATCTTGGGTAGTAGCACAGTCCTAAGCGATATGGAGTGGAGTTGGCATATGAGCTGGTCTGTGGTTTTGCTTCCAACAGTTTCTACCGCACGCAGATGCTCAGTGGATACAATGTTGCGCGCTGGGGAAAACCCCAGGAATAATCCACAGCAGGCAGGCAAGCAAAGTGTAAATAAGGGGGGGATTGGTTAGCTGCCTGCAACTCTTGCTTGTACCCGAATAAGGTTTTGCCTGCAACGCGGCCTTGTACTGCTTGAGGCGACGTGACATTCATGCACAAGGCACAGGTGCTGGCAGGTTTCTGCGGGCACCCACAGTGCAGTGTTGCATTCTTGAAACCGTTGCTTGACCCTTTCCCTAAAATCAGGAAGATTCGCTTACACCTCTTATGGCTTATAATAGCCGTCTCCTGGGATAACAATAGCAATACTGAGAAGAATGAAAATAAAACGCATCATAGGCTGAAGAAATTAAACGCTCGGCACGTCTTTTCTTCAGCCTTACGTGACTATATATATATGTATTCATCCATATATTTTGGTAGAAATCTATAAAAATATATATCGATATATATGTATTTCTATATATTTATATAGATATTTATCTATACACAGAAACAGATAGATAGATAGATAGATAGATAGATAGATAGATAGATAGATAGATAGATAGATAGATTGATAGAAAGACTGTATGCAATAACCCTGGATGTCTGACAGTTGAAGCAGACTGGTGATGTCATTAAGGCTCTATTATGACACGTACAGCTTGGAAGCATAAATACTACAGCACGGCAGCCATTTATAGCCAGTCTCCATTGGAGATGGAAGTGGGCAGAAATGTACTGGCCTATCTTCCCAAGACGCCACAGCAGCCGGACAAATTGTATGTTCCACAGAATGGCTGTTTTATTCAGCCCATAAGGGTGACTACCCACTACAGGTTTTTTTTTCACTGCGAAATTCGTAGCAGTTTTTTTTCTGCAGGGGTCTATGGGACTTGTAATGTTAAAATCGAAATCACGCAAAATCGCAATTTACCGCAAAATCGCGATTTTAACATTACAAGTCCCATAGACCCCTGCAGGAAAAAAAAAAACGCTGCGAATTTCGCAGTGAAAAAAAACTGTAGTGAGTAGTCACCCTAAGGGGGAAACGGCGGCCTACAAAATCTGATTGGTCGCTGCTGCCACCATTTATGAAAAGGTCGGCTCAGTTCTTCCATGGATAAGAATAAGGTAGGTACATAGGCAGGCAGGTAGGTTCAGTTTTTGTAGGTTGAGGAAGGCTTATGGGCAAGGCCTTATGTCTGAACGCTGGCGCACGAAATGGCAGAGAGGCCCGGCACTGTGCATTCACTGATCATTGCCGTCAGCTGCTGTCTGCTTTCAAGCATGAATCAGGGGCTTGACACTTATCAACTGGCTTTGATTGTGGGTCACGCAGGTTGGTTGCAATGCCCTAGTATAAACGATACCTGGAACACAAGCCAGTCCTCAGGATGCATTCTAACTCAAGAGCACGATCACGTTGTGCCTGACCAATGTTTCCATCTTGGGTAGTAGCACAGTCCTAAGCGATATGGAGTGGAGTTGGCATATGAGCTGGTCTGTGGTTTTGCTTCCAACAGTTTCTACCGCACGCAGATGCTCAGTGGATACAATGTTGCGCGCTGGGGAAAACCCCAGGAATAATCCACAGCAGGCAGGCAAGCAAAGTATAAATAAGGGGGGGATTGGTTAGCTGCCTGCAACTCTTGCTTGTACCCGAATAAGGTTTTGCCTGCAACGCGGCCTTGTACTGCTTGAGGCGACGTGACATTCATGCACAAGGCACAGGTGCTGGCAGGTTTCTGCGGGCACCCACAGTGCAGTGTTGCATTCTTGAAACCGTTGCTTGACCCTTTCCCTAAAATCAGGAAGATTCGCTTACACCTCTTATGGCTTATAATAGCCGTCTCCTGGGATAACAATAGCAATACTGAGAAGAATGAAAATAAAACGCATCATAGGCTGAAGAAATTAAACGCTCGGCACGTCTTTTCTTCAGCCTTACATGACTATATATCTATATATGTATACATCCATATATTTGGGAAGAAATCCATAAAAATATATATCGATATATATGTATTTCTATATATTTATATAGATATTTATCTATACACAGAAACAGATAGATAGATAGATAGATTGATAGATTGATAGAAAGACTGTATGCAATAACCCTGGATGTCTGACAGTTGAAGCTGACTGGTGATGTCATTAAGGCTCTATTATGACACGTACAGCTTGGAAGCATAAATACTACAGCACGGCAGCCATTTATAGCCAGTCTCCATTGGAGATGGAAGTGGGCAGAAATGTACTGGCCTATCTTCCCAAGACGCCACAGCAGCCGGACAAATTGTATGTTCCACAGAATGGCTGTTTTATTCAGCCCATAAGGGTGACTACCCACTACAGGTTTTTTTTTCACTGCGAAATTCGTAGCAGTTTTTTTTCTGCAGGGGTCTATGGGACTTGTAATGTTAAAATCGAAATCACGCAAAATCGCAATTTACCGCAAAATCGCGATTTTAACATTACAAGTCCCATAGACCCCTGCAGGAAAAAAAAAAACGCTGCGAATTTCGCAGTGAAAAAAAACTGTAGTGAGTAGTCACCCTAAGGGGGAAACGGCGGCCTACAAAATCTGATTGGTCGCTGCTGCCACCATTTATGAAAAGGTCGGCTCAGTTCTTCCATGGATAAGAATAAGGTAGGTACATAGGCAGGCAGGTAGGTTCAGTTTTTGTAGGTTGAGGAAGGCTTATGGGCAAGGCCTTATGTCTGAACGCTGGCGCACGAAATGGCAGAGAGGCCCGGCACTGTGCATTCACTGATCATTGCCGTCAGCTGCTGTCTGCTTTCAAGCATGAATCAGGGGCTTGACACTTATCAACTGGCTTTGATTGTGGGTCACGCAGGTTGGTTGCAATGCCCTAGTATAAACGATACCTGGAACACAAGCCAGTCCTCAGGATGCATTCTAACTCAAGAGCACGATCACGTTGTGCCTGACCAATGTTTCCATCTTGGGTAGTAGCACAGTCCTAAGCGATATGGAGTGGAGTTGGCATATGAGCTGGTCTGTGGTTTTGCTTCCAACAGTTTCTACCGCACGCAGATGCTCAGTGGATACAATGTTGCGCGCTGGGGAAAACCCCAGGAATAATCCACAGCAGGCAGGCAAGCAAAGTGTAAATAAGGGGGGGATTGGTTAGCTGCCTGCAACTCTTGCTTGTACCCGAATAAGGTTTTGCCTGCAACGCGGCCTTGTACTGCTTGAGGCGACGTGACATTCATGCACAAGGCACAGGTGCTGGCAGGTTTCTGCGGGCACCCACAGTGCAGTGTTGCATTCTTGAAACCGTTGCTTGACCCTTTCCCTAAAATCAGGAAGATTCGCTTACACCTCTTATGGCTTATAATAGCCGTCTCCTGGGATAACAATAGCAATACTGAGAAGAATGAAAATAAAACGCATCATAGGCTGAAGAAATTAAACGCTCGGCACGTCTTTTCTTCAGCCTTACGTGACTATATATATATGTATTCATCCATATATTTTGGTAGAAATCTATAAAAATATATATCGATATATATGTATTTCTATATATTTATATAGATATTTATCTATACACAGAAACAGATAGATAGATAGATAGATAGATAGATAGATAGATAGATAGATAGATAGATTGATAGAAAGACTGTATGCAATAACCCTGGATGTCTGACAGTTGAAGCAGACTGGTGATGTCATTAAGGCTCTATTATGACACGTACAGCTTGGAAGCATAAATACTACAGCACGGCAGCCATTTATAGCCAGTCTCCATTGGAGATGGAAGTGGGCAGAAATGTACTGGCCTATCTTCCCAAGACGCCACAGCAGCCGGACAAATTGTATGTTCCACAGAATGGCTGTTTTATTCAGCCCATAAGGGTGACTACCCACTACAGGTTTTTTTTTCACTGCGAAATTCGTAGCAGTTTTTTTTCTGCAGGGGTCTATGGGACTTGTAATGTTAAAATCGAAATCACGCAAAATCGCAATTTACCGCAAAATCGCGATTTTAACATTACAAGTCCCATAGACCCCTGCAGGAAAAAAAAAAACGCTGCGAATTTCGCAGTGAAAAAAAACTGTAGTGAGTAGTCACCCTAAGGGGGAAACGGCGGCCTACAAAATCTGATTGGTCGCTGCTGCCACCATTTATGAAAAGGTCGGCTCAGTTCTTCCATGGATAAGAATAAGGTAGGTACATAGGCAGGCAGGTAGGTTCAGTTTTTGTAGGTTGAGGAAGGCTTATGGGCAAGGCCTTATGTCTGAACGCTGGCGCACGAAATGGCAGAGAGGCCCGGCACTGTGCATTCACTGATCATTGCCGTCAGCTGCTGTCTGCTTTCAAGCATGAATCAGGGGCTTGACACTTATCAACTGGCTTTGATTGTGGGTCACGCAGGTTGGTTGCAATGCCCTAGTATAAACGATACCTGGAACACAAGCCAGTCCTCAGGATGCATTCTAACTCAAGAGCACGATCACGTTGTGCCTGACCAATGTTTCCATCTTGGGTAGTAGCACAGTCCTAAGCGATATGGAGTGGAGTTGGCATATGAGCTGGTCTGTGGTTTTGCTTCCAACAGTTTCTACCGCACGCAGATGCTCAGTGGATACAATGTTGCGCGCTGGGGAAAACCCCAGGAATAATCCACAGCAGGCAGGCAAGCAAAGTATAAATAAGGGGGGGATTGGTTAGCTGCCTGCAACTCTTGCTTGTACCCGAATAAGGTTTTGCCTGCAACGCGGCCTTGTACTGCTTGAGGCGACGTGACATTCATGCACAAGGCACAGGTGCTGGCAGGTTTCTGCGGGCACCCACAGTGCAGTGTTGCATTCTTGAAACCGTTGCTTGACCCTTTCCCTAAAATCAGGAAGATTCGCTTACACCTCTTATGGCTTATAATAGCCGTCTCCTGGGATAACAATAGCAATACTGAGAAGAATGAAAATAAAACGCATCATAGGCTGAAGAAATTAAACGCTCGGCACGTCTTTTCTTCAGCCTTACATGACTATATATCTATATATGTATACATCCATATATTTGGGAAGAAATCCATAAAAATATATATCGATATATATGTATTTCTATATATTTATATAGATATTTATCTATACACAGAAACAGATAGATAGATAGATAGATTGATAGATTGATAGAAAGACTGTATGCAATAACCCTGGATGTCTGACAGTTGAAGCTGACTGGTGATGTCATTAAGGCTCTATTATGACACGTACAGCTTGGAAGCATAAATACTACAGCACGGCAGCCATTTATAGCCAGTCTCCATTGGAGATGGAAGTGGGCAGAAATGTACTGGCCTATCTTCCCAAGACGCCACAGCAGCCGGACAAATTGTATGTTCCACAGAATGGCTGTTTTATTCAGCCCATAAGGGTGACTACCCACTACAGGTTTTTTTTTCACTGCGAAATTCGTAGCAGTTTTTTTTCTGCAGGGGTCTATGGGACTTGTAATGTTAAAATCGAAATCACGCAAAATCGCAATTTACCGCAAAATCGCGATTTTAACATTACAAGTCCCATAGACCCCTGCAGGAAAAAAAAAAACGCTGCGAATTTCGCAGTGAAAAAAAACTGTAGTGAGTAGTCACCCTAAGGGGGAAACGGCGGCCTACAAAATCTGATTGGTCGCTGCTGCCACCATTTATGAAAAGGTCGGCTCAGTTCTTCCATGGATAAGAATAAGGTAGGTACATAGGCAGGCAGGTAGGTTCAGTTTTTGTAGGTTGAGGAAGGCTTATGGGCAAGGCCTTATGTCTGAACGCTGGCGCACGAAATGGCAGAGAGGCCCGGCACTGTGCATTCACTGATCATTGCCGTCAGCTGCTGTCTGCTTTCAAGCATGAATCAGGGGCTTGACACTTATCAACTGGCTTTGATTGTGGGTCACGCAGGTTGGTTGCAATGCCCTAGTATAAACGATACCTGGAACACAAGCCAGTCCTCAGGATGCATTCTAACTCAAGAGCACGATCACGTTGTGCCTGACCAATGTTTCCATCTTGGGTAGTAGCACAGTCCTAAGCGATATGGAGTGGAGTTGGCATATGAGCTGGTCTGTGGTTTTGCTTCCAACAGTTTCTACCGCACGCAGATGCTCAGTGGATACAATGTTGCGCGCTGGGGAAAACCCCAGGAATAATCCACAGCAGGCAGGCAAGCAAAGTGTAAATAAGGGGGGGATTGGTTAGCTGCCTGCAACTCTTGCTTGTACCCGAATAAGGTTTTGCCTGCAACGCGGCCTTGTACTGCTTGAGGCGACGTGACATTCATGCACAAGGCACAGGTGCTGGCAGGTTTCTGCGGGCACCCACAGTGCAGTGTTGCATTCTTGAAACCGTTGCTTGACCCTTTCCCTAAAATCAGGAAGATTCGCTTACACCTCTTATGGCTTATAATAGCCGTCTCCTGGGATAACAATAGCAATACTGAGAAGAATGAAAATAAAACGCATCATAGGCTGAAGAAATTAAACGCTCGGCACGTCTTTTCTTCAGCCTTACGTGACTATATATATATGTATTCATCCATATATTTTGGTAGAAATCTATAAAAATATATATCGATATATATGTATTTCTATATATTTATATAGATATTTATCTATACACAGAAACAGATAGATAGATAGATAGATAGATAGATAGATAGATAGATAGATAGATAGATTGATAGAAAGACTGTATGCAATAACCCTGGATGTCTGACAGTTGAAGCAGACTGGTGATGTCATTAAGGCTCTATTATGACACGTACAGCTTGGAAGCATAAATACTACAGCACGGCAGCCATTTATAGCCAGTCTCCATTGGAGATGGAAGTGGGCAGAAATGTACTGGCCTATCTTCCCAAGACGCCACAGCAGCCGGACAAATTGTATGTTCCACAGAATGGCTGTTTTATTCAGCCCATAAGGGTGACTACCCACTACAGGTTTTTTTTTCACTGCGAAATTCGTAGCAGTTTTTTTTCTGCAGGGGTCTATGGGACTTGTAATGTTAAAATCGAAATCACGCAAAATCGCAATTTACCGCAAAATCGCGATTTTAACATTACAAGTCCCATAGACCCCTGCAGGAAAAAAAAAAACGCTGCGAATTTCGCAGTGAAAAAAAACTGTAGTGAGTAGTCACCCTAAGGGGGAAACGGCGGCCTACAAAATCTGATTGGTCACTGCTGCCACCATTTATGAAAAGGTCGGCTCAGTTCTTCCATGGATAAGAATAAGGTAGGTACATAGGCAGGCAGGTAGGTTCAGTTTTTGTAGGTTGAGGAAGGCTTATGGGCAAGGCCTTATGTCTGAACGCTGGCGCACGAAATGGCAGAGAGGCCCGGCACTGTGCATTCACTGATCATTGCCGTCAGCTGCTGTCTGCTTTCAAGCATGAATCAGGGGCTTGACACTTATCAACTGGCTTTGATTGTGGGTCACGCAGGTTGGTTGCAATGCCCTAGTATAAACGATACCTGGAACACAAGCCAGTCCTCAGGATGCATTCTAACTCAAGAGCACGATCACGTTGTGCCTGACCAATGTTTCCATCTTGGGTAGTAGCACAGTCCTAAGCGATATGGAGTGGAGTTGGCATATGAGCTGGTCTGTGGTTTTGCTTCCAACAGTTTCTACCGCACGCAGATGCTCAGTGGATACAATGTTGCGCGCTGGGGAAAACCCCAGGAATAATCCACAGCAGGCAGGCAAGCAAAGTATAAATAAGGGGGGGATTGGTTAGCTGCCTGCAACTCTTGCTTGTACCCGAATAAGGTTTTGCCTGCAACGCGGCCTTGTACTGCTTGAGGCGACGTGACATTCATGCACAAGGCACAGGTGCTGGCAGGTTTCTGCGGGCACCCACAGTGCAGTGTTGCATTCTTGAAACCGTTGCTTGACCCTTTCCCTAAAATCAGGAAGATTCGCTTACACCTCTTATGGCTTATAATAGCCGTCTCCTGGGATAACAATAGCAATACTGAGAAGAATGAAAATAAAACGCATCATAGGCTGAAGAAATTAAACGCTCGGCACGTCTTTTCTTCAGCCTTACATGACTATATATCTATATATGTATACATCCATATATTTGGGAAGAAATCCATAAAAATATATATCGATATATATGTATTTCTATATATTTATATAGATATTTATCTATACACAGAAACAGATAGATAGATAGATAGATAGATAGATAGATTGATAGAAAGACTGTATGCAATAACCCTGGATGTCTGACAGTTGAAGCTGACTGGTGATGTCATTAAGACTCTATTATGACACGTACAGCTTGGAAGCATAAATACTACAGCACGGCAGCCATTTATAGCCAGTCTCCATTGGAGATGGAAGTGGGCAGAAATGTACTGGCCTATCTTCCCAAGACGCCACAGCAGCCGGACAAATTGTATGTTCCACAGAATGGCTGTTTTATTCAGCCCATAAGGGTGACTACCCACTACAGGTTTTTTTTTCACTGCGAAATTCGTAGCAGTTTTTTTTCTGCAGGGGTCTATGGGACTTGTAATGTTAAAATCGAAATCACGCAAAATCGCAATTTACCGCAAAATCGCGATTTTAACATTACAAGTCCCATAGACCCCTGCAGGAAAAAAAAAAACGCTGCGAATTTCGCAGTGAAAAAAAACTGTAGTGAGTAGTCACCCTAAGGGGGAAACGGCGGCCTACAAAATCTGATTGGTCGCTGCTGCCACCATTTATGAAAAGGTCGGCTCAGTTCTTCCATGGATAAGAATAAGGTAGGTACATAGGCAGGCAGGTAGGTTCAGTTTTTGTAGGTTGAGGAAGGCTTATGGGCAAGGCCTTATGTCTGAACGCTGGCGCACGAAATGGCAGAGAGGCCCGGCACTGTGCATTCACTGATCATTGCCGTCAGCTGCTGTCTGCTTTCAAGCATGAATCAGGGGCTTGACACTTATCAACTGGCTTTGATTGTGGGTCACGCAGGTTGGTTGCAATGCCCTAGTATAAACGATACCTGGAACACAAGCCAGTCCTCAGGATGCATTCTAACTCAAGAGCACGATCACGTTGTGCCTGACCAATGTTTCCATCTTGGGTAGTAGCACAGTCCTAAGCGATATGGAGTGGAGTTGGCATATGAGCTGGTCTGTGGTTTTGCTTCCAACAGTTTCTACCGCACGCAGATGCTCAGTGGATACAATGTTGCGCGCTGGGGAAAACCCCAGGAATAATCCACAGCAGGCAGGCAAGCAAAGTATAAATAAGGGGGGGATTGGTTAGCTGCCTGCAACTCTTGCTTGTACCCGAATAAGGTTTTGCCTGCAACGCGGCCTTGTACTGCTTGAGGCGACGTGACATTCATGCACAAGGCACAGGTGCTGGCAGGTTTCTGCGGGCACCCACAGTGCAGTGTTGCATTCTTGAAACCGTTGCTTGACCCTTTCCCTAAAATCAGGAAGATTCGCTTACACCTCTTATGGCTTATAATAGCCGTCTCCTGGGATAACAATAGCAATACTGAGAAGAATGAAAATAAAACGCATCATAGGCTGAAGAAATTAAACGCTCGGCACGTCTTTTCTTCAGCCTTACATGACTATATATCTATATATGTATACATCCATATATTTGGGAAGAAATCCATAAAAATATATATCGATATATATGTATTTCTATATATTTATATAGATATTTATCTATACACAGAAACAGATAGATAGATAGATAGATTGATAGATTGATAGAAAGACTGTATGCAATAACCCTGGATGTCTGACAGTTGAAGCTGACTGGTGATGTCATTAAGGCTCTATTATGACACGTACAGCTTGGAAGCATAAATACTACAGCACGGCAGCCATTTATAGCCAGTCTCCATTGGAGATGGAAGTGGGCAGAAATGTACTGGCCTATCTTCCCAAGACGCCACAGCAGCCGGACAAATTGTATGTTCCACAGAATGGCTGTTTTATTCAGCCCATAAGGGTGACTACCCACTACAGGTTTTTTTTTCACTGCGAAATTCGTAGCAGTTTTTTTTCTGCAGGGGTCTATGGGACTTGTAATGTTAAAATCGAAATCACGCAAAATCGCAATTTACCGCAAAATCGCGATTTTAACATTACAAGTCCCATAGACCCCTGCAGGAAAAAAAAAAACGCTGCGAATTTCGCAGTGAAAAAAAACTGTAGTGAGTAGTCACCCTAAGGGGGAAACGGCGGCCTACAAAATCTGATTGGTCGCTGCTGCCACCATTTATGAAAAGGTCGGCTCAGTTCTTCCATGGATAAGAATAAGGTAGGTACATAGGCAGGCAGGTAGGTTCAGTTTTTGTAGGTTGAGGAAGGCTTATGGGCAAGGCCTTATGTCTGAACGCTGGCGCACGAAATGGCAGAGAGGCCCGGCACTGTGCATTCACTGATCATTGCCGTCAGCTGCTGTCTGCTTTCAAGCATGAATCAGGGGCTTGACACTTATCAACTGGCTTTGATTGTGGGTCACGCAGGTTGGTTGCAATGCCCTAGTATAAACGATACCTGGAACACAAGCCAGTCCTCAGGATGCATTCTAACTCAAGAGCACGATCACGTTGTGCCTGACCAATGTTTCCATCTTGGGTAGTAGCACAGTCCTAAGCGATATGGAGTGGAGTTGGCATATGAGCTGGTCTGTGGTTTTGCTTCCAACAGTTTCTACCGCACGCAGATGCTCAGTGGATACAATGTTGCGCGCTGGGGAAAACCCCAGGAATAATCCACAGCAGGCAGGCAAGCAAAGTGTAAATAAGGGGGGGATTGGTTAGCTGCCTGCAACTCTTGCTTGTACCCGAATAAGGTTTTGCCTGCAACGCGGCCTTGTACTGCTTGAGGCGACGTGACATTCATGCACAAGGCACAGGTGCTGGCAGGTTTCTGCGGGCACCCACAGTGCAGTGTTGCATTCTTGAAACCGTTGCTTGACCCTTTCCCTAAAATCAGGAAGATTCGCTTACACCTCTTATGGCTTATAATAGCCGTCTCCTGGGATAACAATAGCAATACTGAGAAGAATGAAAATAAAACGCATCATAGGCTGAAGAAATTAAACGCTCGGCACGTCTTTTCTTCAGCCTTACGTGACTATATATATATGTATTCATCCATATATTTTGGTAGAAATCTATAAAAATATATATCGATATATATGTATTTCTATATATTTATATAGATATTTATCTATACACAGAAACAGATAGATAGATAGATAGATAGATAGATAGATAGATAGATAGATAGATAGATTGATAGAAAGACTGTATGCAATAACCCTGGATGTCTGACAGTTGAAGCAGACTGGTGATGTCATTAAGGCTCTATTATGACACGTACAGCTTGGAAGCATAAATACTACAGCACGGCAGCCATTTATAGCCAGTCTCCATTGGAGATGGAAGTGGGCAGAAATGTACTGGCCTATCTTCCCAAGACGCCACAGCAGCCGGACAAATTGTATGTTCCACAGAATGGCTGTTTTATTCAGCCCATAAGGGTGACTACCCACTACAGGTTTTTTTTTCACTGCGAAATTCGTAGCAGTTTTTTTTCTGCAGGGGTCTATGGGACTTGTAATGTTAAAATCGAAATCACGCAAAATCGCAATTTACCGCAAAATCGCGATTTTAACATTACAAGTCCCATAGACCCCTGCAGGAAAAAAAAAAACGCTGCGAATTTCGCAGTGAAAAAAAACTGTAGTGAGTAGTCACCCTAAGGGGGAAACGGCGGCCTACAAAATCTGATTGGTCGCTGCTGCCACCATTTATGAAAAGGTCGGCTCAGTTCTTCCATGGATAAGAATAAGGTAGGTACATAGGCAGGCAGGTAGGTTCAGTTTTTGTAGGTTGAGGAAGGCTTATGGGCAAGGCCTTATGTCTGAACGCTGGCGCACGAAATGGCAGAGAGGCCCGGCACTGTGCATTCACTGATCATTGCCGTCAGCTGCTGTCTGCTTTCAAGCATGAATCAGGGGCTTGACACTTATCAACTGGCTTTGATTGTGGGTCACGCAGGTTGGTTGCAATGCCCTAGTATAAACGATACCTGGAACACAAGCCAGTCCTCAGGATGCATTCTAACTCAAGAGCACGATCACGTTGTGCCTGACCAATGTTTCCATCTTGGGTAGTAGCACAGTCCTAAGCGATATGGAGTGGAGTTGGCATATGAGCTGGTCTGTGGTTTTGCTTCCAACAGTTTCTACCGCACGCAGATGCTCAGTGGATACAATGTTGCGCGCTGGGGAAAACCCCAGGAATAATCCACAGCAGGCAGGCAAGCAAAGTATAAATAAGGGGGGGATTGGTTAGCTGCCTGCAACTCTTGCTTGTACCCGAATAAGGTTTTGCCTGCAACGCGGCCTTGTACTGCTTGAGGCGACGTGACATTCATGCACAAGGCACAGGTGCTGGCAGGTTTCTGCGGGCACCCACAGTGCAGTGTTGCATTCTTGAAACCGTTGCTTGACCCTTTCCCTAAAATCAGGAAGATTCGCTTACACCTCTTATGGCTTATAATAGCCGTCTCCTGGGATAACAATAGCAATACTGAGAAGAATGAAAATAAAACGCATCATAGGCTGAAGAAATTAAACGCTCGGCACGTCTTTTCTTCAGCCTTACATGACTATATATCTATATATGTATACATCCATATATTTGGGAAGAAATCCATAAAAATATATATCGATATATATGTATTTCTATATATTTATATAGATATTTATCTATACACAGAAACAGATAGATAGATAGATAGATAGATAGATAGATTGATAGAAAGACTGTATGCAATAACCCTGGATGTCTGACAGTTGAAGCTGACTGGTGATGTCATTAAGACTCTATTATGACACGTACAGCTTGGAAGCATAAATACTACAGCACGGCAGCCATTTATAGCCAGTCTCCATTGGAGATGGAAGTGGGCAGAAATGTACTGGCCTATCTTCCCAAGACGCCACAGCAGCCGGACAAATTGTATGTTCCACAGAATGGCTGTTTTATTCAGCCCATAAGGGTGACTACCCACTACAGGTTTTTTTTTCACTGCGAAATTCGTAGCAGTTTTTTTTCTGCAGGGGTCTATGGGACTTGTAATGTTAAAATCGAAATCACGCAAAATCGCAATTTACCGCAAAATCGCGATTTTAACATTACAAGTCCCATAGACCCCTGCAGGAAAAAAAAAAACGCTGCGAATTTCGCAGTGAAAAAAAACTGTAGTGAGTAGTCACCCTAAGGGGGAAACGGCGGCCTACAAAATCTGATTGGTCGCTGCTGCCACCATTTATGAAAAGGTCGGCTCAGTTCTTCCATGGATAAGAATAAGGTAGGTACATAGGCAGGCAGGTAGGTTCAGTTTTTGTAGGTTGAGGAAGGCTTATGGGCAAGGCCTTATGTCTGAACGCTGGCGCACGAAATGGCAGAGAGGCCCGGCACTGTGCATTCACTGATCATTGCCGTCAGCTGCTGTCTGCTTTCAAGCATGAATCAGGGGCTTGACACTTATCAACTGGCTTTGATTGTGGGTCACGCAGGTTGGTTGCAATGCCCTAGTATAAACGATACCTGGAACACAAGCCAGTCCTCAGGATGCATTCTAACTCAAGAGCACGATCACGTTGTGCCTGACCAATGTTTCCATCTTGGGTAGTAGCACAGTCCTAAGCGATATGGAGTGGAGTTGGCATATGAGCTGGTCTGTGGTTTTGCTTCCAACAGTTTCTACCGCACGCAGATGCTCAGTGGATACAATGTTGCGCGCTGGGGAAAACCCCAGGAATAATCCACAGCAGGCAGGCAAGCAAAGTGTAAATAAGGGGGGGATTGGTTAGCTGCCTGCAACTCTTGCTTGTACCCGAATAAGGTTTTGCCTGCAACGCGGCCTTGTACTGCTTGAGGCGACGTGACATTCATGCACAAGGCACAGGTGCTGGCAGGTTTCTGCGGGCACCCACAGTGCAGTGTTGCATTCTTGAAACCGTTGCTTGACCCTTTCCCTAAAATCAGGAAGATTCGCTTACACCTCTTATGGCTTATAATAGCCGTCTCCTGGGATAACAATAGCAATACTGAGAAGAATGAAAATAAAACGCATCATAGGCTGAAGAAATTAAACGCTCGGCACGTCTTTTCTTCAGCCTTACGTGACTATATATATATGTATTCATCCATATATTTTGGTAGAAATCTATAAAAATATATATCGATATATATGTATTTCTATATATTTATATAGATATTTATCTATACACAGAAACAGATAGATAGATAGATAGATAGATAGATAGATAGATAGATAGATAGATAGATAGATTGATAGAAAGACTGTATGCAATAACCCTGGATGTCTGACAGTTGAAGCAGACTGGTGATGTCATTAAGGCTCTATTATGACACGTACAGCTTGGAAGCATAAATACTACAGCACGGCAGCCATTTATAGCCAGTCTCCATTGGAGATGGAAGTGGGCAGAAATGTACTGGCCTATCTTCCCAAGACGCCACAGCAGCCGGACAAATTGTATGTTCCACAGAATGGCTGTTTTATTCAGCCCATAAGGGTGACTACCCACTACAGGTTTTTTTTTCACTGCGAAATTCGTAGCAGTTTTTTTTCTGCAGGGGTCTATGGGACTTGTAATGTTAAAATCGAAATCACGCAAAATCGCAATTTACCGCAAAATCGCGATTTTAACATTACAAGTCCCATAGACCCCTGCAGGAAAAAAAAAAACGCTGCGAATTTCGCAGTGAAAAAAAACTGTAGTGAGTAGTCACCCTAAGGGGGAAACGGCGGCCTACAAAATCTGATTGGTCGCTGCTGCCACCATTTATGAAAAGGTCGGCTCAGTTCTTCCATGGATAAGAATAAGGTAGGTACATAGGCAGGCAGGTAGGTTCAGTTTTTGTAGGTTGAGGAAGGCTTATGGGCAAGGCCTTATGTCTGAACGCTGGCGCACGAAATGGCAGAGAGGCCCGGCACTGTGCATTCACTGATCATTGCCGTCAGCTGCTGTCTGCTTTCAAGCATGAATCAGGGGCTTGACACTTATCAACTGGCTTTGATTGTGGGTCACGCAGGTTGGTTGCAATGCCCTAGTATAAACGATACCTGGAACACAAGCCAGTCCTCAGGATGCATTCTAACTCAAGAGCACGATCACGTTGTGCCTGACCAATGTTTCCATCTTGGGTAGTAGCACAGTCCTAAGCGATATGGAGTGGAGTTGGCATATGAGCTGGTCTGTGGTTTTGCTTCCAACAGTTTCTACCGCACGCAGATGCTCAGTGGATACAATGTTGCGCGCTGGGGAAAACCCCAGGAATAATCCACAGCAGGCAGGCAAGCAAAGTATAAATAAGGGGGGGATTGGTTAGCTGCCTGCAACTCTTGCTTGTACCCGAATAAGGTTTTGCCTGCAACGCGGCCTTGTACTGCTTGAGGCGACGTGACATTCATGCACAAGGCACAGGTGCTGGCAGGTTTCTGCGGGCACCCACAGTGCAGTGTTGCATTCTTGAAACCGTTGCTTGACCCTTTCCCTAAAATCAGGAAGATTCGCTTACACCTCTTATGGCTTATAATAGCCGTCTCCTGGGATAACAATAGCAATACTGAGAAGAATGAAAATAAAACGCATCATAGGCTGAAGAAATTAAACGCTCGGCACGTCTTTTCTTCAGCCTTACATGACTATATATCTATATATGTATACATCCATATATTTGGGAAGAAATCCATAAAAATATATATCGATATATATGTATTTCTATATATTTATATAGATATTTATCTATACACAGAAACAGATAGATAGATAGATAGATTGATAGATTGATAGAAAGACTGTATGCAATAACCCTGGATGTCTGACAGTTGAAGCTGACTGGTGATGTCATTAAGGCTCTATTATGACACGTACAGCTTGGAAGCATAAATACTACAGCACGGCAGCCATTTATAGCCAGTCTCCATTGGAGATGGAAGTGGGCAGAAATGTACTGGCCTATCTTCCCAAGACGCCACAGCAGCCGGACAAATTGTATGTTCCACAGAATGGCTGTTTTATTCAGCCCATAAGGGTGACTACCCACTACAGGTTTTTTTTTCACTGCGAAATTCGTAGCAGTTTTTTTTCTGCAGGGGTCTATGGGACTTGTAATGTTAAAATCGAAATCACGCAAAATCGCAATTTACCGCAAAATCGCGATTTTAACATTACAAGTCCCATAGACCCCTGCAGGAAAAAAAAAAACGCTGCGAATTTCGCAGTGAAAAAAAACTGTAGTGAGTAGTCACCCTAAGGGGGAAACGGCGGCCTACAAAATCTGATTGGTCGCTGCTGCCACCATTTATGAAAAGGTCGGCTCAGTTCTTCCATGGATAAGAATAAGGTAGGTACATAGGCAGGCAGGTAGGTTCAGTTTTTGTAGGTTGAGGAAGGCTTATGGGCAAGGCCTTATGTCTGAACGCTGGCGCACGAAATGGCAGAGAGGCCCGGCACTGTGCATTCACTGATCATTGCCGTCAGCTGCTGTCTGCTTTCAAGCATGAATCAGGGGCTTGACACTTATCAACTGGCTTTGATTGTGGGTCACGCAGGTTGGTTGCAATGCCCTAGTATAAACGATACCTGGAACACAAGCCAGTCCTCAGGATGCATTCTAACTCAAGAGCACGATCACGTTGTGCCTGACCAATGTTTCCATCTTGGGTAGTAGCACAGTCCTAAGCGATATGGAGTGGAGTTGGCATATGAGCTGGTCTGTGGTTTTGCTTCCAACAGTTTCTACCGCACGCAGATGCTCAGTGGATACAATGTTGCGCGCTGGGGAAAACCCCAGGAATAATCCACAGCAGGCAGGCAAGCAAAGTGTAAATAAGGGGGGGATTGGTTAGCTGCCTGCAACTCTTGCTTGTACCCGAATAAGGTTTTGCCTGCAACGCGGCCTTGTACTGCTTGAGGCGACGTGACATTCATGCACAAGGCACAGGTGCTGGCAGGTTTCTGCGGGCACCCACAGTGCAGTGTTGCATTCTTGAAACCGTTGCTTGACCCTTTCCCTAAAATCAGGAAGATTCGCTTACACCTCTTATGGCTTATAATAGCCGTCTCCTGGGATAACAATAGCAATACTGAGAAGAATGAAAATAAAACGCATCATAGGCTGAAGAAATTAAACGCTCGGCACGTCTTTTCTTCAGCCTTACGTGACTATATATATATGTATTCATCCATATATTTTGGTAGAAATCTATAAAAATATATATCGATATATATGTATTTCTATATATTTATATAGATATTTATCTATACACAGAAACAGATAGATAGATAGATAGATAGATAGATAGATAGATAGATAGATAGATAGATTGATAGAAAGACTGTATGCAATAACCCTGGATGTCTGACAGTTGAAGCAGACTGGTGATGTCATTAAGGCTCTATTATGACACGTACAGCTTGGAAGCATAAATACTACAGCACGGCAGCCATTTATAGCCAGTCTCCATTGGAGATGGAAGTGGGCAGAAATGTACTGGCCTATCTTCCCAAGACGCCACAGCAGCCGGACAAATTGTATGTTCCACAGAATGGCTGTTTTATTCAGCCCATAAGGGTGACTACCCACTACAGGTTTTTTTTTCACTGCGAAATTCGTAGCAGTTTTTTTTCTGCAGGGGTCTATGGGACTTGTAATGTTAAAATCGAAATCACGCAAAATCGCAATTTACCGCAAAATCGCGATTTTAACATTACAAGTCCCATAGACCCCTGCAGGAAAAAAAAAAACGCTGCGAATTTCGCAGTGAAAAAAAACTGTAGTGAGTAGTCACCCTAAGGGGGAAACGGCGGCCTACAAAATCTGATTGGTCGCTGCTGCCACCATTTATGAAAAGGTCGGCTCAGTTCTTCCATGGATAAGAATAAGGTAGGTACATAGGCAGGCAGGTAGGTTCAGTTTTTGTAGGTTGAGGAAGGCTTATGGGCAAGGCCTTATGTCTGAACGCTGGCGCACGAAATGGCAGAGAGGCCCGGCACTGTGCATTCACTGATCATTGCCGTCAGCTGCTGTCTGCTTTCAAGCATGAATCAGGGGCTTGACACTTATCAACTGGCTTTGATTGTGGGTCACGCAGGTTGGTTGCAATGCCCTAGTATAAACGATACCTGGAACACAAGCCAGTCCTCAGGATGCATTCTAACTCAAGAGCACGATCACGTTGTGCCTGACCAATGTTTCCATCTTGGGTAGTAGCACAGTCCTAAGCGATATGGAGTGGAGTTGGCATATGAGCTGGTCTGTGGTTTTGCTTCCAACAGTTTCTACCGCACGCAGATGCTCAGTGGATACAATGTTGCGCGCTGGGGAAAACCCCAGGAATAATCCACAGCAGGCAGGCAAGCAAAGTATAAATAAGGGGGGGATTGGTTAGCTGCCTGCAACTCTTGCTTGTACCCGAATAAGGTTTTGCCTGCAACGCGGCCTTGTACTGCTTGAGGCGACGTGACATTCATGCACAAGGCACAGGTGCTGGCAGGTTTCTGCGGGCACCCACAGTGCAGTGTTGCATTCTTGAAACCGTTGCTTGACCCTTTCCCTAAAATCAGGAAGATTCGCTTACACCTCTTATGGCTTATAATAGCCGTCTCCTGGGATAACAATAGCAATACTGAGAAGAATGAAAATAAAACGCATCATAGGCTGAAGAAATTAAACGCTCGGCACGTCTTTTCTTCAGCCTTACATGACTATATATCTATATATGTATACATCCATATATTTGGGAAGAAATCCATAAAAATATATATCGATATATATGTATTTCTATATATTTATATAGATATTTATCTATACACAGAAACAGATAGATAGATAGATAGATAGATAGATAGATTGATAGAAAGACTGTATGCAATAACCCTGGATGTCTGACAGTTGAAGCTGACTGGTGATGTCATTAAGACTCTATTATGACACGTACAGCTTGGAAGCATAAATACTACAGCACGGCAGCCATTTATAGCCAGTCTCCATTGGAGATGGAAGTGGGCAGAAATGTACTGGCCTATCTTCCCAAGACGCCACAGCAGCCGGACAAATTGTATGTTCCACAGAATGGCTGTTTTATTCAGCCCATAAGGGTGACTACCCACTACAGGTTTTTTTTTCACTGCGAAATTCGTAGCAGTTTTTTTTCTGCAGGGGTCTATGGGACTTGTAATGTTAAAATCGAAATCACGCAAAATCGCAATTTACCGCAAAATCGCGATTTTAACATTACAAGTCCCATAGACCCCTGCAGGAAAAAAAAAAACGCTGCGAATTTCGCAGTGAAAAAAAACTGTAGTGAGTAGTCACCCTAAGGGGGAAACGGCGGCCTACAAAATCTGATTGGTCGCTGCTGCCACCATTTATGAAAAGGTCGGCTCAGTTCTTCCATGGATAAGAATAAGGTAGGTACATAGGCAGGCAGGTAGGTTCAGTTTTTGTAGGTTGAGGAAGGCTTATGGGCAAGGCCTTATGTCTGAACGCTGGCGCACGAAATGGCAGAGAGGCCCGGCACTGTGCATTCACTGATCATTGCCGTCAGCTGCTGTCTGCTTTCAAGCATGAATCAGGGGCTTGACACTTATCAACTGGCTTTGATTGTGGGTCACGCAGGTTGGTTGCAATGCCCTAGTATAAACGATACCTGGAACACAAGCCAGTCCTCAGGATGCATTCTAACTCAAGAGCACGATCACGTTGTGCCTGACCAATGTTTCCATCTTGGGTAGTAGCACAGTCCTAAGCGATATGGAGTGGAGTTGGCATATGAGCTGGTCTGTGGTTTTGCTTCCAACAGTTTCTACCGCACGCAGATGCTCAGTGGATACAATGTTGCGCGCTGGGGAAAACCCCAGGAATAATCCACAGCAGGCAGGCAAGCAAAGTGTAAATAAGGGGGGGATTGGTTAGCTGCCTGCAACTCTTGCTTGTACCCGAATAAGGTTTTGCCTGCAACGCGGCCTTGTACTGCTTGAGGCGACGTGACATTCATGCACAAGGCACAGGTGCTGGCAGGTTTCTGCGGGCACCCACAGTGCAGTGTTGCATTCTTGAAACCGTTGCTTGACCCTTTCCCTAAAATCAGGAAGATTCGCTTACACCTCTTATGGCTTATAATAGCCGTCTCCTGGGATAACAATAGCAATACTGAGAAGAATGAAAATAAAACGCATCATAGGCTGAAGAAATTAAACGCTCGGCACGTCTTTTCTTCAGCCTTACGTGACTATATATATATGTATTCATCCATATATTTTGGTAGAAATCTATAAAAATATATATCGATATATATGTATTTCTATATATTTATATAGATATTTATCTATACACAGAAACAGATAGATAGATAGATAGATAGATAGATAGATAGATAGATAGATAGATAGATAGATTGATAGAAAGACTGTATGCAATAACCCTGGATGTCTGACAGTTGAAGCAGACTGGTGATGTCATTAAGGCTCTATTATGACACGTACAGCTTGGAAGCATAAATACTACAGCACGGCAGCCATTTATAGCCAGTCTCCATTGGAGATGGAAGTGGGCAGAAATGTACTGGCCTATCTTCCCAAGACGCCACAGCAGCCGGACAAATTGTATGTTCCACAGAATGGCTGTTTTATTCAGCCCATAAGGGTGACTACCCACTACAGGTTTTTTTTTCACTGCGAAATTCGTAGCAGTTTTTTTTCTGCAGGGGTCTATGGGACTTGTAATGTTAAAATCGAAATCACGCAAAATCGCAATTTACCGCAAAATCGCGATTTTAACATTACAAGTCCCATAGACCCCTGCAGGAAAAAAAAAAACGCTGCGAATTTCGCAGTGAAAAAAAACTGTAGTGAGTAGTCACCCTAAGGGGGAAACGGCGGCCTACAAAATCTGATTGGTCGCTGCTGCCACCATTTATGAAAAGGTCGGCTCAGTTCTTCCATGGATAAGAATAAGGTAGGTACATAGGCAGGCAGGTAGGTTCAGTTTTTGTAGGTTGAGGAAGGCTTATGGGCAAGGCCTTATGTCTGAACGCTGGCGCACGAAATGGCAGAGAGGCCCGGCACTGTGCATTCACTGATCATTGCCGTCAGCTGCTGTCTGCTTTCAAGCATGAATCAGGGGCTTGACACTTATCAACTGGCTTTGATTGTGGGTCACGCAGGTTGGTTGCAATGCCCTAGTATAAACGATACCTGGAACACAAGCCAGTCCTCAGGATGCATTCTAACTCAAGAGCACGATCACGTTGTGCCTGACCAATGTTTCCATCTTGGGTAGTAGCACAGTCCTAAGCGATATGGAGTGGAGTTGGCATATGAGCTGGTCTGTGGTTTTGCTTCCAACAGTTTCTACCGCACGCAGATGCTCAGTGGATACAATGTTGCGCGCTGGGGAAAACCCCAGGAATAATCCACAGCAGGCAGGCAAGCAAAGTATAAATAAGGGGGGGATTGGTTAGCTGCCTGCAACTCTTGCTTGTACCCGAATAAGGTTTTGCCTGCAACGCGGCCTTGTACTGCTTGAGGCGACGTGACATTCATGCACAAGGCACAGGTGCTGGCAGGTTTCTGCGGGCACCCACAGTGCAGTGTTGCATTCTTGAAACCGTTGCTTGACCCTTTCCCTAAAATCAGGAAGATTCGCTTACACCTCTTATGGCTTATAATAGCCGTCTCCTGGGATAACAATAGCAATACTGAGAAGAATGAAAATAAAACGCATCATAGGCTGAAGAAATTAAACGCTCGGCACGTCTTTTCTTCAGCCTTACATGACTATATATCTATATATGTATACATCCATATATTTGGGAAGAAATCCATAAAAATATATATCGATATATATGTATTTCTATATATTTATATAGATATTTATCTATACACAGAAACAGATAGATAGATAGATAGATTGATAGATTGATAGAAAGACTGTATGCAATAACCCTGGATGTCTGACAGTTGAAGCTGACTGGTGATGTCATTAAGGCTCTATTATGACACGTACAGCTTGGAAGCATAAATACTACAGCACGGCAGCCATTTATAGCCAGTCTCCATTGGAGATGGAAGTGGGCAGAAATGTACTGGCCTATCTTCCCAAGACGCCACAGCAGCCGGACAAATTGTATGTTCCACAGAATGGCTGTTTTATTCAGCCCATAAGGGTGACTACCCACTACAGGTTTTTTTTTCACTGCGAAATTCGTAGCAGTTTTTTTTCTGCAGGGGTCTATGGGACTTGTAATGTTAAAATCGAAATCACGCAAAATCGCAATTTACCGCAAAATCGCGATTTTAACATTACAAGTCCCATAGACCCCTGCAGGAAAAAAAAAAACGCTGCGAATTTCGCAGTGAAAAAAAACTGTAGTGAGTAGTCACCCTAAGGGGGAAACGGCGGCCTACAAAATCTGATTGGTCGCTGCTGCCACCATTTATGAAAAGGTCGGCTCAGTTCTTCCATGGATAAGAATAAGGTAGGTACATAGGCAGGCAGGTAGGTTCAGTTTTTGTAGGTTGAGGAAGGCTTATGGGCAAGGCCTTATGTCTGAACGCTGGCGCACGAAATGGCAGAGAGGCCCGGCACTGTGCATTCACTGATCATTGCCGTCAGCTGCTGTCTGCTTTCAAGCATGAATCAGGGGCTTGACACTTATCAACTGGCTTTGATTGTGGGTCACGCAGGTTGGTTGCAATGCCCTAGTATAAACGATACCTGGAACACAAGCCAGTCCTCAGGATGCATTCTAACTCAAGAGCACGATCACGTTGTGCCTGACCAATGTTTCCATCTTGGGTAGTAGCACAGTCCTAAGCGATATGGAGTGGAGTTGGCATATGAGCTGGTCTGTGGTTTTGCTTCCAACAGTTTCTACCGCACGCAGATGCTCAGTGGATACAATGTTGCGCGCTGGGGAAAACCCCAGGAATAATCCACAGCAGGCAGGCAAGCAAAGTGTAAATAAGGGGGGGATTGGTTAGCTGCCTGCAACTCTTGCTTGTACCCGAATAAGGTTTTGCCTGCAACGCGGCCTTGTACTGCTTGAGGCGACGTGACATTCATGCACAAGGCACAGGTGCTGGCAGGTTTCTGCGGGCACCCACAGTGCAGTGTTGCATTCTTGAAACCGTTGCTTGACCCTTTCCCTAAAATCAGGAAGATTCGCTTACACCTCTTATGGCTTATAATAGCCGTCTCCTGGGATAACAATAGCAATACTGAGAAGAATGAAAATAAAACGCATCATAGGCTGAAGAAATTAAACGCTCGGCACGTCTTTTCTTCAGCCTTACGTGACTATATATATATGTATTCATCCATATATTTTGGTAGAAATCTATAAAAATATATATCGATATATATGTATTTCTATATATTTATATAGATATTTATCTATACACAGAAACAGATAGATAGATAGATAGATAGATAGATAGATAGATAGATAGATAGATAGATTGATAGAAAGACTGTATGCAATAACCCTGGATGTCTGACAGTTGAAGCAGACTGGTGATGTCATTAAGGCTCTATTATGACACGTACAGCTTGGAAGCATAAATACTACAGCACGGCAGCCATTTATAGCCAGTCTCCATTGGAGATGGAAGTGGGCAGAAATGTACTGGCCTATCTTCCCAAGACGCCACAGCAGCCGGACAAATTGTATGTTCCACAGAATGGCTGTTTTATTCAGCCCATAAGGGTGACTACCCACTACAGGTTTTTTTTTCACTGCGAAATTCGTAGCAGTTTTTTTTCTGCAGGGGTCTATGGGACTTGTAATGTTAAAATCGAA
Organism: Eleutherodactylus coqui; assembly: GCF_035609145.1. Classification (NCBI taxonomy): domain Eukaryota; kingdom Metazoa; phylum Chordata; class Amphibia; order Anura; family Eleutherodactylidae; genus Eleutherodactylus; species Eleutherodactylus coqui. The sequence continues at coordinate 56,272 of NW_027102459.1, read as the reverse complement.
ATCACGCAAAATCGCAATTTACCGCAAAATCGCGATTTTAACATTACAAGTCCCATAGACCCCTGCAGGAAAAAAAAAAACGCTGCGAATTTCGCAGTGAAAAAAAACTGTAGTGAGTAGTCACCCTAAGGGGGAAACGGCGGCCTACAAAATCTGATTGGTCGCTGCTGCCACCATTTATGAAAAGGTCGGCTCAGTTCTTCCATGGATAAGAATAAGGTAGGTACATAGGCAGGCAGGTAGGTTCAGTTTTTGTAGGTTGAGGAAGGCTTATGGGCAAGGCCTTATGTCTGAACGCTGGCGCACGAAATGGCAGAGAGGCCCGGCACTGTGCATTCACTGATCATTGCCGTCAGCTGCTGTCTGCTTTCAAGCATGAATCAGGGGCTTGACACTTATCAACTGGCTTTGATTGTGGGTCACGCAGGTTGGTTGCAATGCCCTAGTATAAACGATACCTGGAACACAAGCCAGTCCTCAGGATGCATTCTAACTCAAGAGCACGATCACGTTGTGCCTGACCAATGTTTCCATCTTGGGTAGTAGCACAGTCCTAAGCGATATGGAGTGGAGTTGGCATATGAGCTGGTCTGTGGTTTTGCTTCCAACAGTTTCTACCGCACGCAGATGCTCAGTGGATACAATGTTGCGCGCTGGGGAAAACCCCAGGAATAATCCACAGCAGGCAGGCAAGCAAAGTATAAATAAGGGGGGGATTGGTTAGCTGCCTGCAACTCTTGCTTGTACCCGAATAAGGTTTTGCCTGCAACGCGGCCTTGTACTGCTTGAGGCGACGTGACATTCATGCACAAGGCACAGGTGCTGGCAGGTTTCTGCGGGCACCCACAGTGCAGTGTTGCATTCTTGAAACCGTTGCTTGACCCTTTCCCTAAAATCAGGAAGATTCGCTTACACCTCTTATGGCTTATAATAGCCGTCTCCTGGGATAACAATAGCAATACTGAGAAGAATGAAAATAAAACGCATCATAGGCTGAAGAAATTAAACGCTCGGCACGTCTTTTCTTCAGCCTTACATGACTATATATCTATATATGTATACATCCATATATTTGGGAAGAAATCCATAAAAATATATATCGATATATATGTATTTCTATATATTTATATAGATATTTATCTATACACAGAAACAGATAGATAGATAGATAGATAGATAGATAGATTGATAGAAAGACTGTATGCAATAACCCTGGATGTCTGACAGTTGAAGCTGACTGGTGATGTCATTAAGACTCTATTATGACACGTACAGCTTGGAAGCATAAATACTACAGCACGGCAGCCATTTATAGCCAGTCTCCATTGGAGATGGAAGTGGGCAGAAATGTACTGGCCTATCTTCCCAAGACGCCACAGCAGCCGGACAAATTGTATGTTCCACAGAATGGCTGTTTTATTCAGCCCATAAGGGTGACTACCCACTACAGGTTTTTTTTTCACTGCGAAATTCGTAGCAGTTTTTTTTCTGCAGGGGTCTATGGGACTTGTAATGTTAAAATCGAAATCACGCAAAATCGCAATTTACCGCAAAATCGCGATTTTAACATTACAAGTCCCATAGACCCCTGCAGGAAAAAAAAAAACGCTGCGAATTTCGCAGTGAAAAAAAACTGTAGTGAGTAGTCACCCTAAGGGGGAAACGGCGGCCTACAAAATCTGATTGGTCGCTGCTGCCACCATTTATGAAAAGGTCGGCTCAGTTCTTCCATGGATAAGAATAAGGTAGGTACATAGGCAGGCAGGTAGGTTCAGTTTTTGTAGGTTGAGGAAGGCTTATGGGCAAGGCCTTATGTCTGAACGCTGGCGCACGAAATGGCAGAGAGGCCCGGCACTGTGCATTCACTGATCATTGCCGTCAGCTGCTGTCTGCTTTCAAGCATGAATCAGGGGCTTGACACTTATCAACTGGCTTTGATTGTGGGTCACGCAGGTTGGTTGCAATGCCCTAGTATAAACGATACCTGGAACACAAGCCAGTCCTCAGGATGCATTCTAACTCAAGAGCACGATCACGTTGTGCCTGACCAATGTTTCCATCTTGGGTAGTAGCACAGTCCTAAGCGATATGGAGTGGAGTTGGCATATGAGCTGGTCTGTGGTTTTGCTTCCAACAGTTTCTACCGCACGCAGATGCTCAGTGGATACAATGTTGCGCGCTGGGGAAAACCCCAGGAATAATCCACAGCAGGCAGGCAAGCAAAGTGTAAATAAGGGGGGGATTGGTTAGCTGCCTGCAACTCTTGCTTGTACCCGAATAAGGTTTTGCCTGCAACGCGGCCTTGTACTGCTTGAGGCGACGTGACATTCATGCACAAGGCACAGGTGCTGGCAGGTTTCTGCGGGCACCCACAGTGCAGTGTTGCATTCTTGAAACCGTTGCTTGACCCTTTCCCTAAAATCAGGAAGATTCGCTTACACCTCTTATGGCTTATAATAGCCGTCTCCTGGGATAACAATAGCAATACTGAGAAGAATGAAAATAAAACGCATCATAGGCTGAAGAAATTAAACGCTCGGCACGTCTTTTCTTCAGCCTTACGTGACTATATATATATGTATTCATCCATATATTTTGGTAGAAATCTATAAAAATATATATCGATATATATGTATTTCTATATATTTATATAGATATTTATCTATACACAGAAACAGATAGATAGATAGATAGATAGATAGATAGATAGATAGATAGATAGATAGATTGATAGAAAGACTGTATGCAATAACCCTGGATGTCTGACAGTTGAAGCAGACTGGTGATGTCATTAAGGCTCTATTATGACACGTACAGCTTGGAAGCATAAATACTACAGCACGGCAGCCATTTATAGCCAGTCTCCATTGGAGATGGAAGTGGGCAGAAATGTACTGGCCTATCTTCCCAAGACGCCACAGCAGCCGGACAAATTGTATGTTCCACAGAATGGCTGTTTTATTCAGCCCATAAGGGTGACTACCCACTACAGGTTTTTTTTTCACTGCGAAATTCGTAGCAGTTTTTTTTCTGCAGGGGTCTATGGGACTTGTAATGTTAAAATCGAAATCACGCAAAATCGCAATTTACCGCAAAATCGCGATTTTAACATTACAAGTCCCATAGACCCCTGCAGGAAAAAAAAAAACGCTGCGAATTTCGCAGTGAAAAAAAACTGTAGTGAGTAGTCACCCTAAGGGGGAAACGGCGGCCTACAAAATCTGATTGGTCGCTGCTGCCACCATTTATGAAAAGGTCGGCTCAGTTCTTCCATGGATAAGAATAAGGTAGGTACATAGGCAGGCAGGTAGGTTCAGTTTTTGTAGGTTGAGGAAGGCTTATGGGCAAGGCCTTATGTCTGAACGCTGGCGCACGAAATGGCAGAGAGGCCCGGCACTGTGCATTCACTGATCATTGCCGTCAGCTGCTGTCTGCTTTCAAGCATGAATCAGGGGCTTGACACTTATCAACTGGCTTTGATTGTGGGTCACGCAGGTTGGTTGCAATGCCCTAGTATAAACGATACCTGGAACACAAGCCAGTCCTCAGGATGCATTCTAACTCAAGAGCACGATCACGTTGTGCCTGACCAATGTTTCCATCTTGGGTAGTAGCACAGTCCTAAGCGATATGGAGTGGAGTTGGCATATGAGCTGGTCTGTGGTTTTGCTTCCAACAGTTTCTACCGCACGCAGATGCTCAGTGGATACAATGTTGCGCGCTGGGGAAAACCCCAGGAATAATCCACAGCAGGCAGGCAAGCAAAGTATAAATAAGGGGGGGATTGGTTAGCTGCCTGCAACTCTTGCTTGTACCCGAATAAGGTTTTGCCTGCAACGCGGCCTTGTACTGCTTGAGGCGACGTGACATTCATGCACAAGGCACAGGTGCTGGCAGGTTTCTGCGGGCACCCACAGTGCAGTGTTGCATTCTTGAAACCGTTGCTTGACCCTTTCCCTAAAATCAGGAAGATTCGCTTACACCTCTTATGGCTTATAATAGCCGTCTCCTGGGATAACAATAGCAATACTGAGAAGAATGAAAATAAAACGCATCATAGGCTGAAGAAATTAAACGCTCGGCACGTCTTTTCTTCAGCCTTACATGACTATATATCTATATATGTATACATCCATATATTTGGGAAGAAATCCATAAAAATATATATCGATATATATGTATTTCTATATATTTATATAGATATTTATCTATACACAGAAACAGATAGATAGATAGATAGATTGATAGATTGATAGAAAGACTGTATGCAATAACCCTGGATGTCTGACAGTTGAAGCTGACTGGTGATGTCATTAAGGCTCTATTATGACACGTACAGCTTGGAAGCATAAATACTACAGCACGGCAGCCATTTATAGCCAGTCTCCATTGGAGATGGAAGTGGGCAGAAATGTACTGGCCTATCTTCCCAAGACGCCACAGCAGCCGGACAAATTGTATGTTCCACAGAATGGCTGTTTTATTCAGCCCATAAGGGTGACTACCCACTACAGGTTTTTTTTTCACTGCGAAATTCGTAGCAGTTTTTTTTCTGCAGGGGTCTATGGGACTTGTAATGTTAAAATCGAAATCACGCAAAATCGCAATTTACCGCAAAATCGCGATTTTAACATTACAAGTCCCATAGACCCCTGCAGGAAAAAAAAAAACGCTGCGAATTTCGCAGTGAAAAAAAACTGTAGTGAGTAGTCACCCTAAGGGGGAAACGGCGGCCTACAAAATCTGATTGGTCGCTGCTGCCACCATTTATGAAAAGGTCGGCTCAGTTCTTCCATGGATAAGAATAAGGTAGGTACATAGGCAGGCAGGTAGGTTCAGTTTTTGTAGGTTGAGGAAGGCTTATGGGCAAGGCCTTATGTCTGAACGCTGGCGCACGAAATGGCAGAGAGGCCCGGCACTGTGCATTCACTGATCATTGCCGTCAGCTGCTGTCTGCTTTCAAGCATGAATCAGGGGCTTGACACTTATCAACTGGCTTTGATTGTGGGTCACGCAGGTTGGTTGCAATGCCCTAGTATAAACGATACCTGGAACACAAGCCAGTCCTCAGGATGCATTCTAACTCAAGAGCACGATCACGTTGTGCCTGACCAATGTTTCCATCTTGGGTAGTAGCACAGTCCTAAGCGATATGGAGTGGAGTTGGCATATGAGCTGGTCTGTGGTTTTGCTTCCAACAGTTTCTACCGCACGCAGATGCTCAGTGGATACAATGTTGCGCGCTGGGGAAAACCCCAGGAATAATCCACAGCAGGCAGGCAAGCAAAGTGTAAATAAGGGGGGGATTGGTTAGCTGCCTGCAACTCTTGCTTGTACCCGAATAAGGTTTTGCCTGCAACGCGGCCTTGTACTGCTTGAGGCGACGTGACATTCATGCACAAGGCACAGGTGCTGGCAGGTTTCTGCGGGCACCCACAGTGCAGTGTTGCATTCTTGAAACCGTTGCTTGACCCTTTCCCTAAAATCAGGAAGATTCGCTTACACCTCTTATGGCTTATAATAGCCGTCTCCTGGGATAACAATAGCAATACTGAGAAGAATGAAAATAAAACGCATCATAGGCTGAAGAAATTAAACGCTCGGCACGTCTTTTCTTCAGCCTTACGTGACTATATATATATGTATTCATCCATATATTTTGGTAGAAATCTATAAAAATATATATCGATATATATGTATTTCTATATATTTATATAGATATTTATCTATACACAGAAACAGATAGATAGATAGATAGATAGATAGATAGATAGATAGATAGATAGATTGATAGAAAGACTGTATGCAATAACCCTGGATGTCTGACAGTTGAAGCAGACTGGTGATGTCATTAAGGCTCTATTATGACACGTACAGCTTGGAAGCATAAATACTACAGCACGGCAGCCATTTATAGCCAGTCTCCATTGGAGATGGAAGTGGGCAGAAATGTACTGGCCTATCTTCCCAAGACGCCACAGCAGCCGGACAAATTGTATGTTCCACAGAATGGCTGTTTTATTCAGCCCATAAGGGTGACTACCCACTACAGGTTTTTTTTTCACTGCGAAATTCGTAGCAGTTTTTTTTCTGCAGGGGTCTATGGGACTTGTAATGTTAAAATCGAAATCACGCAAAATCGCAATTTACCGCAAAATCGCGATTTTAACATTACAAGTCCCATAGACCCCTGCAGGAAAAAAAAAAACGCTGCGAATTTCGCAGTGAAAAAAAACTGTAGTGAGTAGTCACCCTAAGGGGGAAACGGCGGCCTACAAAATCTGATTGGTCGCTGCTGCCACCATTTATGAAAAGGTCGGCTCAGTTCTTCCATGGATAAGAATAAGGTAGGTACATAGGCAGGCAGGTAGGTTCAGTTTTTGTAGGTTGAGGAAGGCTTATGGGCAAGGCCTTATGTCTGAACGCTGGCGCACGAAATGGCAGAGAGGCCCGGCACTGTGCATTCACTGATCATTGCCGTCAGCTGCTGTCTGCTTTCAAGCATGAATCAGGGGCTTGACACTTATCAACTGGCTTTGATTGTGGGTCACGCAGGTTGGTTGCAATGCCCTAGTATAAACGATACCTGGAACACAAGCCAGTCCTCAGGATGCATTCTAACTCAAGAGCACGATCACGTTGTGCCTGACCAATGTTTCCATCTTGGGTAGTAGCACAGTCCTAAGCGATATGGAGTGGAGTTGGCATATGAGCTGGTCTGTGGTTTTGCTTCCAACAGTTTCTACCGCACGCAGATGCTCAGTGGATACAATGTTGCGCGCTGGGGAAAACCCCAGGAATAATCCACAGCAGGCAGGCAAGCAAAGTATAAATAAGGGGGGGATTGGTTAGCTGCCTGCAACTCTTGCTTGTACCCGAATAAGGTTTTGCCTGCAACGCGGCCTTGTACTGCTTGAGGCGACGTGACATTCATGCACAAGGCACAGGTGCTGGCAGGTTTCTGCGGGCACCCACAGTGCAGTGTTGCATTCTTGAAACCGTTGCTTGACCCTTTCCCTAAAATCAGGAAGATTCGCTTACACCTCTTATGGCTTATAATAGCCGTCTCCTGGGATAACAATAGCAATACTGAGAAGAATGAAAATAAAACGCATCATAGGCTGAAGAAATTAAACGCTCGGCACGTCTTTTCTTCAGCCTTACATGACTATATATCTATATATGTATACATCCATATATTTGGGAAGAAATCCATAAAAATATATATCGATATATATGTATTTCTATATATTTATATAGATATTTATCTATACACAGAAACAGATAGATAGATAGATAGATAGATAGATAGATTGATAGAAAGACTGTATGCAATAACCCTGGATGTCTGACAGTTGAAGCTGACTGGTGATGTCATTAAGACTCTATTATGACACGTACAGCTTGGAAGCATAAATACTACAGCACGGCAGCCATTTATAGCCAGTCTCCATTGGAGATGGAAGTGGGCAGAAATGTACTGGCCTATCTTCCCAAGACGCCACAGCAGCCGGACAAATTGTATGTTCCACAGAATGGCTGTTTTATTCAGCCCATAAGGGTGACTACCCACTACAGGTTTTTTTTTCACTGCGAAATTCGTAGCAGTTTTTTTTCTGCAGGGGTCTATGGGACTTGTAATGTTAAAATCGAAATCACGCAAAATCGCAATTTACCGCAAAATCGCGATTTTAACATTACAAGTCCCATAGACCCCTGCAGGAAAAAAAAAAACGCTGCGAATTTCGCAGTGAAAAAAAACTGTAGTGAGTAGTCACCCTAAGGGGGAAACGGCGGCCTACAAAATCTGATTGGTCGCTGCTGCCACCATTTATGAAAAGGTCGGCTCAGTTCTTCCATGGATAAGAATAAGGTAGGTACATAGGCAGGCAGGTAGGTTCAGTTTTTGTAGGTTGAGGAAGGCTTATGGGCAAGGCCTTATGTCTGAACGCTGGCGCACGAAATGGCAGAGAGGCCCGGCACTGTGCATTCACTGATCATTGCCGTCAGCTGCTGTCTGCTTTCAAGCATGAATCAGGGGCTTGACACTTATCAACTGGCTTTGATTGTGGGTCACGCAGGTTGGTTGCAATGCCCTAGTATAAACGATACCTGGAACACAAGCCAGTCCTCAGGATGCATTCTAACTCAAGAGCACGATCACGTTGTGCCTGACCAATGTTTCCATCTTGGGTAGTAGCACAGTCCTAAGCGATATGGAGTGGAGTTGGCATATGAGCTGGTCTGTGGTTTTGCTTCCAACAGTTTCTACCGCACGCAGATGCTCAGTGGATACAATGTTGCGCGCTGGGGAAAACCCCAGGAATAATCCACAGCAGGCAGGCAAGCAAAGTGTAAATAAGGGGGGGATTGGTTAGCTGCCTGCAACTCTTGCTTGTACCCGAATAAGGTTTTGCCTGCAACGCGGCCTTGTACTGCTTGAGGCGACGTGACATTCATGCACAAGGCACAGGTGCTGGCAGGTTTCTGCGGGCACCCACAGTGCAGTGTTGCATTCTTGAAACCGTTGCTTGACCCTTTCCCTAAAATCAGGAAGATTCGCTTACACCTCTTATGGCTTATAATAGCCGTCTCCTGGGATAACAATAGCAATACTGAGAAGAATGAAAATAAAACGCATCATAGGCTGAAGAAATTAAACGCTCGGCACGTCTTTTCTTCAGCCTTACGTGACTATATATATATGTATTCATCCATATATTTTGGTAGAAATCTATAAAAATATATATCGATATATATGTATTTCTATATATTTATATAGATATTTATCTATACACAGAAACAGATAGATAGATAGATAGATAGATAGATAGATAGATAGATAGATAGATAGATTGATAGAAAGACTGTATGCAATAACCCTGGATGTCTGACAGTTGAAGCAGACTGGTGATGTCATTAAGGCTCTATTATGACACGTACAGCTTGGAAGCATAAATACTACAGCACGGCAGCCATTTATAGCCAGTCTCCATTGGAGATGGAAGTGGGCAGAAATGTACTGGCCTATCTTCCCAAGACGCCACAGCAGCCGGACAAATTGTATGTTCCACAGAATGGCTGTTTTATTCAGCCCATAAGGGTGACTACCCACTACAGGTTTTTTTTTCACTGCGAAATTCGTAGCAGTTTTTTTTCTGCAGGGGTCTATGGGACTTGTAATGTTAAAATCGAAATCACGCAAAATCGCAATTTACCGCAAAATCGCGATTTTAACATTACAAGTCCCATAGACCCCTGCAGGAAAAAAAAAAACGCTGCGAATTTCGCAGTGAAAAAAAACTGTAGTGAGTAGTCACCCTAAGGGGGAAACGGCGGCCTACAAAATCTGATTGGTCGCTGCTGCCACCATTTATGAAAAGGTCGGCTCAGTTCTTCCATGGATAAGAATAAGGTAGGTACATAGGCAGGCAGGTAGGTTCAGTTTTTGTAGGTTGAGGAAGGCTTATGGGCAAGGCCTTATGTCTGAACGCTGGCGCACGAAATGGCAGAGAGGCCCGGCACTGTGCATTCACTGATCATTGCCGTCAGCTGCTGTCTGCTTTCAAGCATGAATCAGGGGCTTGACACTTATCAACTGGCTTTGATTGTGGGTCACGCAGGTTGGTTGCAATGCCCTAGTATAAACGATACCTGGAACACAAGCCAGTCCTCAGGATGCATTCTAACTCAAGAGCACGATCACGTTGTGCCTGACCAATGTTTCCATCTTGGGTAGTAGCACAGTCCTAAGCGATATGGAGTGGAGTTGGCATATGAGCTGGTCTGTGGTTTTGCTTCCAACAGTTTCTACCGCACGCAGATGCTCAGTGGATACAATGTTGCGCGCTGGGGAAAACCCCAGGAATAATCCACAGCAGGCAGGCAAGCAAAGTATAAATAAGGGGGGGATTGGTTAGCTGCCTGCAACTCTTGCTTGTACCCGAATAAGGTTTTGCCTGCAACGCGGCCTTGTACTGCTTGAGGCGACGTGACATTCATGCACAAGGCACAGGTGCTGGCAGGTTTCTGCGGGCACCCACAGTGCAGTGTTGCATTCTTGAAACCGTTGCTTGACCCTTTCCCTAAAATCAGGAAGATTCGCTTACACCTCTTATGGCTTATAATAGCCGTCTCCTGGGATAACAATAGCAATACTGAGAAGAATGAAAATAAAACGCATCATAGGCTGAAGAAATTAAACGCTCGGCACGTCTTTTCTTCAGCCTTACATGACTATATATCTATATATGTATACATCCATATATTTGGGAAGAAATCCATAAAAATATATATCGATATATATGTATTTCTATATATTTATATAGATATTTATCTATACACAGAAACAGATAGATAGATAGATAGATAGATAGATAGATTGATAGAAAGACTGTATGCAATAACCCTGGATGTCTGACAGTTGAAGCTGACTGGTGATGTCATTAAGACTCTATTATGACACGTACAGCTTGGAAGCATAAATACTACAGCACGGCAGCCATTTATAGCCAGTCTCCATTGGAGATGGAAGTGGGCAGAAATGTACTGGCCTATCTTCCCAAGACGCCACAGCAGCCGGACAAATTGTATGTTCCACAGAATGGCTGTTTTATTCAGCCCATAAGGGTGACTACCCACTACAGGTTTTTTTTTCACTGCGAAATTCGTAGCAGTTTTTTTTCTGCAGGGGTCTATGGGACTTGTAATGTTAAAATCGAAATCACGCAAAATCGCAATTTACCGCAAAATCGCGATTTTAACATTACAAGTCCCATAGACCCCTGCAGGAAAAAAAAAAACGCTGCGAATTTCGCAGTGAAAAAAAACTGTAGTGAGTAGTCACCCTAAGGGGGAAACGGCGGCCTACAAAATCTGATTGGTCGCTGCTGCCACCATTTATGAAAAGGTCGGCTCAGTTCTTCCATGGATAAGAATAAGGTAGGTACATAGGCAGGCAGGTAGGTTCAGTTTTTGTAGGTTGAGGAAGGCTTATGGGCAAGGCCTTATGTCTGAACGCTGGCGCACGAAATGGCAGAGAGGCCCGGCACTGTGCATTCACTGATCATTGCCGTCAGCTGCTGTCTGCTTTCAAGCATGAATCAGGGGCTTGACACTTATCAACTGGCTTTGATTGTGGGTCACGCAGGTTGGTTGCAATGCCCTAGTATAAACGATACCTGGAACACAAGCCAGTCCTCAGGATGCATTCTAACTCAAGAGCACGATCACGTTGTGCCTGACCAATGTTTCCATCTTGGGTAGTAGCACAGTCCTAAGCGATATGGAGTGGAGTTGGCATATGAGCTGGTCTGTGGTTTTGCTTCCAACAGTTTCTACCGCACGCAGATGCTCAGTGGATACAATGTTGCGCGCTGGGGAAAACCCCAGGAATAATCCACAGCAGGCAGGCAAGCAAAGTGTAAATAAGGGGGGGATTGGTTAGCTGCCTGCAACTCTTGCTTGTACCCGAATAAGGTTTTGCCTGCAACGCGGCCTTGTACTGCTTGAGGCGACGTGACATTCATGCACAAGGCACAGGTGCTGGCAGGTTTCTGCGGGCACCCACAGTGCAGTGTTGCATTCTTGAAACCGTTGCTTGACCCTTTCCCTAAAATCAGGAAGATTCGCTTACACCTCTTATGGCTTATAATAGCCGTCTCCTGGGATAACAATAGCAATACTGAGAAGAATGAAAATAAAACGCATCATAGGCTGAAGAAATTAAACGCTCGGCACGTCTTTTCTTCAGCCTTACATGACTATATATCTATATATGTATACATCCATATATTTGGGAAGAAATCCATAAAAATATATATCGATATATATGTATTTCTATATATTTATATAGATATTTATCTATACACAGAAACAGATAGATAGATAGATAGATTGATAGATTGATAGAAAGACTGTATGCAATAACCCTGGATGTCTGACAGTTGAAGCTGACTGGTGATGTCATTAAGGCTCTATTATGACACGTACAGCTTGGAAGCATAAATACTACAGCACGGCAGCCATTTATAGCCAGTCTCCATTGGAGATGGAAGTGGGCAGAAATGTACTGGCCTATCTTCCCAAGACGCCACAGCAGCCGGACAAATTGTATGTTCCACAGAATGGCTGTTTTATTCAGCCCATAAGGGTGACTACCCACTACAGGTTTTTTTTTCACTGCGAAATTCGTAGCAGTTTTTTTTCTGCAGGGGTCTATGGGACTTGTAATGTTAAAATCGAAATCACGCAAAATCGCAATTTACCGCAAAATCGCGATTTTAACATTACAAGTCCCATAGACCCCTGCAGGAAAAAAAAAAACGCTGCGAATTTCGCAGTGAAAAAAAACTGTAGTGAGTAGTCACCCTAAGGGGGAAACGGCGGCCTACAAAATCTGATTGGTCGCTGCTGCCACCATTTATGAAAAGGTCGGCTCAGTTCTTCCATGGATAAGAATAAGGTAGGTACATAGGCAGGCAGGTAGGTTCAGTTTTTGTAGGTTGAGGAAGGCTTATGGGCAAGGCCTTATGTCTGAACGCTGGCGCACGAAATGGCAGAGAGGCCCGGCACTGTGCATTCACTGATCATTGCCGTCAGCTGCTGTCTGCTTTCAAGCATGAATCAGGGGCTTGACACTTATCAACTGGCTTTGATTGTGGGTCACGCAGGTTGGTTGCAATGCCCTAGTATAAACGATACCTGGAACACAAGCCAGTCCTCAGGATGCATTCTAACTCAAGAGCACGATCACGTTGTGCCTGACCAATGTTTCCATCTTGGGTAGTAGCACAGTCCTAAGCGATATGGAGTGGAGTTGGCATATGAGCTGGTCTGTGGTTTTGCTTCCAACAGTTTCTACCGCACGCAGATGCTCAGTGGATACAATGTTGCGCGCTGGGGAAAACCCCAGGAATAATCCACAGCAGGCAGGCAAGCAAAGTGTAAATAAGGGGGGGATTGGTTAGCTGCCTGCAACTCTTGCTTGTACCCGAATAAGGTTTTGCCTGCAACGCGGCCTTGTACTGCTTGAGGCGACGTGACATTCATGCACAAGGCACAGGTGCTGGCAGGTTTCTGCGGGCACCCACAGTGCAGTGTTGCATTCTTGAAACCGTTGCTTGACCCTTTCCCTAAAATCAGGAAGATTCGCTTACACCTCTTATGGCTTATAATAGCCGTCTCCTGGGATAACAATAGCAATACTGAGAAGAATGAAAATAAAACGCATCATAGGCTGAAGAAATTAAACGCTCGGCACGTCTTTTCTTCAGCCTTACGTGACTATATATATATGTATTCATCCATATATTTTGGTAGAAATCTATAAAAATATATATCGATATATATGTATTTCTATATATTTATATAGATATTTATCTATACACAGAAACAGATAGATAGATAGATAGATAGATAGATAGATAGATAGATAGATAGATAGATTGATAGAAAGACTGTATGCAATAACCCTGGATGTCTGACAGTTGAAGCAGACTGGTGATGTCATTAAGGCTCTATTATGACACGTACAGCTTGGAAGCATAAATACTACAGCACGGCAGCCATTTATAGCCAGTCTCCATTGGAGATGGAAGTGGGCAGAAATGTACTGGCCTATCTTCCCAAGACGCCACAGCAGCCGGACAAATTGTATGTTCCACAGAATGGCTGTTTTATTCAGCCCATAAGGGTGACTACCCACTACAGGTTTTTTTTTCACTGCGAAATTCGTAGCAGTTTTTTTTCTGCAGGGGTCTATGGGACTTGTAATGTTAAAATCGAAATCACGCAAAATCGCAATTTACCGCAAAATCGCGATTTTAACATTACAAGTCCCATAGACCCCTGCAGGAAAAAAAAAAACGCTGCGAATTTCGCAGTGAAAAAAAACTGTAGTGAGTAGTCACCCTAAGGGGGAAACGGCGGCCTACAAAATCTGATTGGTCGCTGCTGCCACCATTTATGAAAAGGTCGGCTCAGTTCTTCCATGGATAAGAATAAGGTAGGTACATAGGCAGGCAGGTAGGTTCAGTTTTTGTAGGTTGAGGAAGGCTTATGGGCAAGGCCTTATGTCTGAACGCTGGCGCACGAAATGGCAGAGAGGCCCGGCACTGTGCATTCACTGATCATTGCCGTCAGCTGCTGTCTGCTTTCAAGCATGAATCAGGGGCTTGACACTTATCAACTGGCTTTGATTGTGGGTCACGCAGGTTGGTTGCAATGCCCTAGTATAAACGATACCTGGAACACAAGCCAGTCCTCAGGATGCATTCTAACTCAAGAGCACGATCACGTTGTGCCTGACCAATGTTTCCATCTTGGGTAGTAGCACAGTCCTAAGCGATATGGAGTGGAGTTGGCATATGAGCTGGTCTGTGGTTTTGCTTCCAACAGTTTCTACCGCACGCAGATGCTCAGTGGATACAATGTTGCGCGCTGGGGAAAACCCCAGGAATAATCCACAGCAGGCAGGCAAGCAAAGTATAAATAAGGGGGGGATTGGTTAGCTGCCTGCAACTCTTGCTTGTACCCGAATAAGGTTTTGCCTGCAACGCGGCCTTGTACTGCTTGAGGCGACGTGACATTCATGCACAAGGCACAGGTGCTGGCAGGTTTCTGCGGGCACCCACAGTGCAGTGTTGCATTCTTGAAACCGTTGCTTGACCCTTTCCCTAAAATCAGGAAGATTCGCTTACACCTCTTATGGCTTATAATAGCCGTCTCCTGGGATAACAATAGCAATACTGAGAAGAATGAAAATAAAACGCATCATAGGCTGAAGAAATTAAACGCTCGGCACGTCTTTTCTTCAGCCTTACATGACTATATATCTATATATGTATACATCCATATATTTGGGAAGAAATCCATAAAAATATATATCGATATATATGTATTTCTATATATTTATATAGATATTTATCTATACACAGAAACAGATAGATAGATAGATAGATAGATAGATAGATAGATTGATAGAAAGACTGTATGCAATAACCCTGGATGTCTGACAGTTGAAGCTGACTGGTGATGTCATTAAGACTCTATTATGACACGTACAGCTTGGAAGCATAAATACTACAGCACGGCAGCCATTTATAGCCAGTCTCCATTGGAGATGGAAGTGGGCAGAAATGTACTGGCCTATCTTCCCAAGACGCCACAGCAGCCGGACAAATTGTATGTTCCACAGAATGGCTGTTTTATTCAGCCCATAAGGGTGACTACCCACTACAGGTTTTTTTTTCACTGCGAAATTCGTAGCAGTTTTTTTTCTGCAGGGGTCTATGGGACTTGTAATGTTAAAATCGAAATCACGCAAAATCGCAATTTACCGCAAAATCGCGATTTTAACATTACAAGTCCCATAGACCCCTGCAGGAAAAAAAAAAACGCTGCGAATTTCGCAGTGAAAAAAAACTGTAGTGAGTAGTCACCCTAAGGGGGAAACGGCGGCCTACAAAATCTGATTGGTCGCTGCTGCCACCATTTATGAAAAGGTCGGCTCAGTTCTTCCATGGATAAGAATAAGGTAGGTACATAGGCAGGCAGGTAGGTTCAGTTTTTGTAGGTTGAGGAAGGCTTATGGGCAAGGCCTTATGTCTGAACGCTGGCGCACGAAATGGCAGAGAGGCCCGGCACTGTGCATTCACTGATCATTGCCGTCAGCTGCTGTCTGCTTTCAAGCATGAATCAGGGGCTTGACACTTATCAACTGGCTTTGATTGTGGGTCACGCAGGTTGGTTGCAATGCCCTAGTATAAACGATACCTGGAACACAAGCCAGTCCTCAGGATGCATTCTAACTCAAGAGCACGATCACGTTGTGCCTGACCAATGTTTCCATCTTGGGTAGTAGCACAGTCCTAAGCGATATGGAGTGGAGTTGGCATATGAGCTGGTCTGTGGTTTTGCTTCCAACAGTTTCTACCGACGCAGATGCTCAGTGGATACAATGTTGCGCGCTGGGGAAAACCCCAGGAATAATCCACAGCAGGCAGGCAAGCAAAGTGTAAATAAGGGGGGGATTGGTTAGCTGCCTGCAACTCTTGCTTGTACCCGAATAAGGTTTTGCCTGCAACGCGGCCTTGTACTGCTTGAGGCGACGTGACATTCATGCACAAGGCACAGGTGCTGGCAGGTTTCTGCGGGCACCCACAGTGCAGTGTTGCATTCTTGAAACCGTTGCTTGACCCTTTCCCTAAAATCAGGAAGATTCGCTTACACCTCTTATGGCTTATAATAGCCGTCTCCTGGGATAACAATAGCAATACTGAGAAGAATGAAAATAAAACGCATCATAGGCTGAAGAAATTAAACGCTCGGCACGTCTTTTCTTCAGCCTTACATGACTATATATCTATATATGTATACATCCATATATTTGGGAAGAAATCCATAAAAATATATATCGATATATATGTATTTCTATATATTTATATAGATATTTATCTATACACAGAAACAGATAGATAGATAGATAGATAGATAGATAGATTGATAGAAAGACTGTATGCAATAACCCTGGATGTCTGACAGTTGAAGCTGACTGGTGATGTCATTAAGACTCTATTATGACACGTACAGCTTGGAAGCATAAATACTACAGCACGGCAGCCATTTATAGCCAGTCTCCATTGGAGATGGAAGTGGGCAGAAATGTACTGGCCTATCTTCCCAAGACGCCACAGCAGCCGGACAAATTGTATGTTCCACAGAATGGCTGTTTTATTCAGCCCATAAGGGTGACTACCCACTACAGGTTTTTTTTTCACTGCGAAATTCGTAGCAGTTTTTTTTCTGCAGGGGTCTATGGGACTTGTAATGTTAAAATCGAAATCACGCAAAATCGCAATTTACCGCAAAATCGCGATTTTAACATTACAAGTCCCATAGACCCCTGCAGGAAAAAAAAAAACGCTGCGAATTTCGCAGTGAAAAAAAACTGTAGTGAGTAGTCACCCTAAGGGGGAAACGGCGGCCTACAAAATCTGATTGGTCGCTGCTGCCACCATTTATGAAAAGGTCGGCTCAGTTCTTCCATGGATAAGAATAAGGTAGGTACATAGGCAGGCAGGTAGGTTCAGTTTTTGTAGGTTGAGGAAGGCTTATGGGCAAGGCCTTATGTCTGAACGCTGGCGCACGAAATGGCAGAGAGGCCCGGCACTGTGCATTCACTGATCATTGCCGTCAGCTGCTGTCTGCTTTCAAGCATGAATCAGGGGCTTGACACTTATCAACTGGCTTTGATTGTGGGTCACGCAGGTTGGTTGCAATGCCCTAGTATAAACGATACCTGGAACACAAGCCAGTCCTCAGGATGCATTCTAACTCAAGAGCACGATCACGTTGTGCCTGACCAATGTTTCCATCTTGGGTAGTAGCACAGTCCTAAGCGATATGGAGTGGAGTTGGCATATGAGCTGGTCTGTGGTTTTGCTTCCAACAGTTTCTACCGCACGCAGATGCTCAGTGGATACAATGTTGCGCGCTGGGGAAAACCCCAGGAATAATCCACAGCAGGCAGGCAAGCAAAGTGTAAATAAGGGGGGGATTGGTTAGCTGCCTGCAACTCTTGCTTGTACCCGAATAAGGTTTTGCCTGCAACGCGGCCTTGTACTGCTTGAGGCGACGTGACATTCATGCACAAGGCACAGGTGCTGGCAGGTTTCTGCGGGCACCCACAGTGCAGTGTTGCATTCTTGAAACCGTTGCTTGACCCTTTCCCTAAAATCAGGAAGATTCGCTTACACCTCTTATGGCTTATAATAGCCGTCTCCTGGGATAACAATAGCAATACTGAGAAGAATGAAAATAAAACGCATCATAGGCTGAAGAAATTAAACGCTCGGCACGTCTTTTCTTCAGCCTTACATGACTATATATCTATATATGTATACATCCATATATTTGGGAAGAAATCCATAAAAATATATATCGATATATATGTATTTCTATATATTTATATAGATATTTATCTATACACAGAAACAGATAGATAGATAGATAGATAGATAGATAGATAGATTGATAGAAAGACTGTATGCAATAACCCTGGATGTCTGACAGTTGAAGCTGACTGGTGATGTCATTAAGACTCTATTATGACACGTACAGCTTGGAAGCATAAATACTACAGCACGGCAGCCATTTATAGCCAGTCTCCATTGGAGATGGAAGTGGGCAGAAATGTACTGGCCTATCTTCCCAAGACGCCACAGCAGCCGGACAAATTGTATGTTCCACAGAATGGCTGTTTTATTCAGCCCATAAGGGTGACTACCCACTACAGGTTTTTTTTTCACTGCGAAATTCGTAGCAGTTTTTTTTCTGCAGGGGTCTATGGGACTTGTAATGTTAAAATCGAAATCACGCAAAATCGCAATTTACCGCAAAATCGCGATTTTAACATTACAAGTCCCATAGACCCCTGCAGGAAAAAAAAAAACGCTGCGAATTTCGCAGTGAAAAAAAACTGTAGTGAGTAGTCACCCTAAGGGGGAAACGGCGGCCTACAAAATCTGATTGGTCGCTGCTGCCACCATTTATGAAAAGGTCGGCTCAGTTCTTCCATGGATAAGAATAAGGTAGGTACATAGGCAGGCAGGTAGGTTCAGTTTTTGTAGGTTGAGGAAGGCTTATGGGCAAGGCCTTATGTCTGAACGCTGGCGCACGAAATGGCAGAGAGGCCCGGCACTGTGCATTCACTGATCATTGCCGTCAGCTGCTGTCTGCTTTCAAGCATGAATCAGGGGCTTGACACTTATCAACTGGCTTTGATTGTGGGTCACGCAGGTTGGTTGCAATGCCCTAGTATAAACGATACCTGGAACACAAGCCAGTCCTCAGGATGCATTCTAACTCAAGAGCACGATCACGTTGTGCCTGACCAATGTTTCCATCTTGGGTAGTAGCACAGTCCTAAGCGATATGGAGTGGAGTTGGCATATGAGCTGGTCTGTGGTTTTGCTTCCAACAGTTTCTACCGACGCAGATGCTCAGTGGATACAATGTTGCGCGCTGGGGAAAACCCCAGGAATAATCCACAGCAGGCAGGCAAGCAAAGTGTAAATAAGGGGGGGATTGGTTAGCTGCCTGCAACTCTTGCTTGTACCCGAATAAGGTTTTGCCTGCAACGCGGCCTTGTACTGCTTGAGGCGACGTGACATTCATGCACAAGGCACAGGTGCTGGCAGGTTTCTGCGGGCACCCACAGTGCAGTGTTGCATTCTTGAAACCGTTGCTTGACCCTTTCCCTAAAATCAGGAAGATTCGCTTACACCTCTTATGGCTTATAATAGCCGTCTCCTGGGATAACAATAGCAATACTGAGAAGAATGAAAATAAAACGCATCATAGGCTGAAGAAATTAAACGCTCGGCACGTCTTTTCTTCAGCCTTACATGACTATATATCTATATATGTATACATCCATATATTTGGGAAGAAATCCATAAAAATATATATCGATATATATGTATTTCTATATATTTATATAGATATTTATCTATACACAGAAACAGATAGATAGATAGATAGATAGATAGATAGATTGATAGAAAGACTGTATGCAATAACCCTGGATGTCTGACAGTTGAAGCTGACTGGTGATGTCATTAAGACTCTATTATGACACGTACAGCTTGGAAGCATAAATACTACAGCACGGCAGCCATTTATAGCCAGTCTCCATTGGAGATGGAAGTGGGCAGAAATGTACTGGCCTATCTTCCCAAGACGCCACAGCAGCCGGACAAATTGTATGTTCCACAGAATGGCTGTTTTATTCAGCCCATAAGGGTGACTACCCACTACAGGTTTTTTTTTCACTGCGAAATTCGTAGCAGTTTTTTTTCTGCAGGGGTCTATGGGACTTGTAATGTTAAAATCGAAATCACGCAAAATCGCAATTTACCGCAAAATCGCGATTTTAACATTACAAGTCCCATAGACCCCTGCAGGAAAAAAAAAAACGCTGCGAATTTCGCAGTGAAAAAAAACTGTAGTGAGTAGTCACCCTAAGGGGGAAACGGCGGCCTACAAAATCTGATTGGTCGCTGCTGCCACCATTTATGAAAAGGTCGGCTCAGTTCTTCCATGGATAAGAATAAGGTAGGTACATAGGCAGGCAGGTAGGTTCAGTTTTTGTAGGTTGAGGAAGGCTTATGGGCAAGGCCTTATGTCTGAACGCTGGCGCACGAAATGGCAGAGAGGCCCGGCACTGTGCATTCACTGATCATTGCCGTCAGCTGCTGTCTGCTTTCAAGCATGAATCAGGGGCTTGACACTTATCAACTGGCTTTGATTGTGGGTCACGCAGGTTGGTTGCAATGCCCTAGTATAAACGATACCTGGAACACAAGCCAGTCCTCAGGATGCATTCTAACTCAAGAGCACGATCACGTTGTGCCTGACCAATGTTTCCATCTTGGGTAGTAGCACAGTCCTAAGCGATATGGAGTGGAGTTGGCATATGAGCTGGTCTGTGGTTTTGCTTCCAACAGTTTCTACCGCACGCAGATGCTCAGTGGATACAATGTTGCGCGCTGGGGAAAACCCCAGGAATAATCCACAGCAGGCAGGCAAGCAAAGTGTAAATAAGGGGGGGATTGGTTAGCTGCCTGCAACTCTTGCTTGTACCCGAATAAGGTTTTGCCTGCAACGCGGCCTTGTACTGCTTGAGGCGACGTGACATTCATGCACAAGGCACAGGTGCTGGCAGGTTTCTGCGGGCACCCACAGTGCAGTGTTGCATTCTTGAAACCGTTGCTTGACCCTTTCCCTAAAATCAGGAAGATTCGCTTACACCTCTTATGGCTTATAATAGCCGTCTCCTGGGATAACAATAGCAATACTGAGAAGAATGAAAATAAAACGCATCATAGGCTGAAGAAATTAAACGCTCGGCACGTCTTTTCTTCAGCCTTACATGACTATATATCTATATATGTATACATCCATATATTTGGGAAGAAATCCATAAAAATATATATCGATATATATGTATTTCTATATATTTATATAGATATTTATCTATACACAGAAACAGATAGATAGATAGATAGATTGATAGATTGATAGAAAGACTGTATGCAATAACCCTGGATGTCTGACAGTTGAAGCTGACTGGTGATGTCATTAAGGCTCTATTATGACACGTACAGCTTGGAAGCATAAATACTACAGCACGGCAGCCATTTATAGCCAGTCTCCATTGGAGATGGAAGTGGGCAGAAATGTACTGGCCTATCTTCCCAAGACGCCACAGCAGCCGGACAAATTGTATGTTCCACAGAATGGCTGTTTTATTCAGCCCATAAGGGTGACTACCCACTACAGGTTTTTTTTTCACTGCGAAATTCGTAGCAGTTTTTTTTCTGCAGGGGTCTATGGGACTTGTAATGTTAAAATCGAAATCACGCAAAATCGCAATTTACCGCAAAATCGCGATTTTAACATTACAAGTCCCATAGACCCCTGCAGGAAAAAAAAAAACGCTGCGAATTTCGCAGTGAAAAAAAACTGTAGTGAGTAGTCACCCTAAGGGGGAAACGGCGGCCTACAAAATCTGATTGGTCGCTGCTGCCACCATTTATGAAAAGGTCGGCTCAGTTCTTCCATGGATAAGAATAAGGTAGGTACATAGGCAGGCAGGTAGGTTCAGTTTTTGTAGGTTGAGGAAGGCTTATGGGCAAGGCCTTATGTCTGAACGCTGGCGCACGAAATGGCAGAGAGGCCCGGCACTGTGCATTCACTGATCATTGCCGTCAGCTGCTGTCTGCTTTCAAGCATGAATCAGGGGCTTGACACTTATCAACTGGCTTTGATTGTGGGTCACGCAGGTTGGTTGCAATGCCCTAGTATAAACGATACCTGGAACACAAGCCAGTCCTCAGGATGCATTCTAACTCAAGAGCACGATCACGTTGTGCCTGACCAATGTTTCCATCTTGGGTAGTAGCACAGTCCTAAGCGATATGGAGTGGAGTTGGCATATGAGCTGGTCTGTGGTTTTGCTTCCAACAGTTTCTACCGCACGCAGATGCTCAGTGGATACAATGTTGCGCGCTGGGGAAAACCCCAGGAATAATCCACAGCAGGCAGGCAAGCAAAGTGTAAATAAGGGGGGGATTGGTTAGCTGCCTGCAACTCTTGCTTGTACCCGAATAAGGTTTTGCCTGCAACGCGGCCTTGTACTGCTTGAGGCGACGTGACATTCATGCACAAGGCACAGGTGCTGGCAGGTTTCTGCGGGCACCCACAGTGCAGTGTTGCATTCTTGAAACCGTTGCTTGACCCTTTCCCTAAAATCAGGAAGATTCGCTTACACCTCTTATGGCTTATAATAGCCGTCTCCTGGGATAACAATAGCAATACTGAGAAGAATGAAAATAAAACGCATCATAGGCTGAAGAAATTAAACGCTCGGCACGTCTTTTCTTCAGCCTTACATGACTATATATCTATATATGTATACATCCATATATTTGGGAAGAAATCCATAAAAATATATATCGATATATATGTATTTCTATATATTTATATAGATATTTATCTATACACAGAAACAGATAGATAGATAGATAGATAGATAGATAGATAGATTGATAGAAAGACTGTATGCAATAACCCTGGATGTCTGACAGTTGAAGCTGACTGGTGATGTCATTAAGACTCTATTATGACACGTACAGCTTGGAAGCATAAATACTACAGCACGGCAGCCATTTATAGCCAGTCTCCATTGGAGATGGAAGTGGGCAGAAATGTACTGGCCTATCTTCCCAAGACGCCACAGCAGCCGGACAAATTGTATGTTCCACAGAATGGCTGTTTTATTCAGCCCATAAGGGTGACTACCCACTACAGGTTTTTTTTTCACTGCGAAATTCGTAGCAGTTTTTTTTCTGCAGGGGTCTATGGGACTTGTAATGTTAAAATCGAAATCACGCAAAATCGCAATTTACCGCAAAATCGCGATTTTAACATTACAAGTCCCATAGACCCCTGCAGGAAAAAAAAAAACGCTGCGAATTTCGCAGTGAAAAAAAACTGTAGTGAGTAGTCACCCTAAGGGGGAAACGGCGGCCTACAAAATCTGATTGGTCGCTGCTGCCACCATTTATGAAAAGGTCGGCTCAGTTCTTCCATGGATAAGAATAAGGTAGGTACATAGGCAGGCAGGTAGGTTCAGTTTTTGTAGGTTGAGGAAGGCTTATGGGCAAGGCCTTATGTCTGAACGCTGGCGCACGAAATGGCAGAGAGGCCCGGCACTGTGCATTCACTGATCATTGCCGTCAGCTGCTGTCTGCTTTCAAGCATGAATCAGGGGCTTGACACTTATCAACTGGCTTTGATTGTGGGTCACGCAGGTTGGTTGCAATGCCCTAGTATAAACGATACCTGGAACACAAGCCAGTCCTCAGGATGCATTCTAACTCAAGAGCACGATCACGTTGTGCCTGACCAATGTTTCCATCTTGGGTAGTAGCACAGTCCTAAGCGATATGGAGTGGAGTTGGCATATGAGCTGGTCTGTGGTTTTGCTTCCAACAGTTTCTACCGCACGCAGATGCTCAGTGGATACAATGTTGCGCGCTGGGGAAAACCCCAGGAATAATCCACAGCAGGCAGGCAAGCAAAGTGTAAATAAGGGGGGGATTGGTTAGCTGCCTGCAACTCTTGCTTGTACCCGAATAAGGTTTTGCCTGCAACGCGGCCTTGTACTGCTTGAGGCGACGTGACATTCATGCACAAGGCACAGGTGCTGGCAGGTTTCTGCGGGCACCCACAGTGCAGTGTTGCATTCTTGAAACCGTTGCTTGACCCTTTCCCTAAAATCAGGAAGATTCGCTTACACCTCTTATGGCTTATAATAGCCGTCTCCTGGGATAACAATAGCAATACTGAGAAGAATGAAAATAAAACGCATCATAGGCTGAAGAAATTAAACGCTCGGCACGTCTTTTCTTCAGCCTTACATGACTATATATCTATATATGTATACATCCATATATTTGGGAAGAAATCCATAAAAATATATATCGATATATATGTATTTCTATATATTTATATAGATATTTATCTATACACAGAAACAGATAGATAGATAGATAGATAGATAGATAGATTGATAGAAAGACTGTATGCAATAACCCTGGATGTCTGACAGTTGAAGCTGACTGGTGATGTCATTAAGACTCTATTATGACACGTACAGCTTGGAAGCATAAATACTACAGCACGGCAGCCATTTATAGCCAGTCTCCATTGGAGATGGAAGTGGGCAGAAATGTACTGGCCTATCTTCCCAAGACGCCACAGCAGCCGGACAAATTGTATGTTCCACAGAATGGCTGTTTTATTCAGCCCATAAGGGTGACTACCCACTACAGGTTTTTTTTTCACTGCGAAATTCGTAGCAGTTTTTTTTCTGCAGGGGTCTATGGGACTTGTAATGTTAAAATCGAAATCACGCAAAATCGCAATTTACCGCAAAATCGCGATTTTAACATTACAAGTCCCATAGACCCCTGCAGGAAAAAAAAAAACGCTGCGAATTTCGCAGTGAAAAAAAACTGTAGTGAGTAGTCACCCTAAGGGGGAAACGGCGGCCTACAAAATCTGATTGGTCGCTGCTGCCACCATTTATGAAAAGGTCGGCTCAGTTCTTCCATGGATAAGAATAAGGTAGGTACATAGGCAGGCAGGTAGGTTCAGTTTTTGTAGGTTGAGGAAGGCTTATGGGCAAGGCCTTATGTCTGAACGCTGGCGCACGAAATGGCAGAGAGGCCCGGCACTGTGCATTCACTGATCATTGCCGTCAGCTGCTGTCTGCTTTCAAGCATGAATCAGGGGCTTGACACTTATCAACTGGCTTTGATTGTGGGTCACGCAGGTTGGTTGCAATGCCCTAGTATAAACGATACCTGGAACACAAGCCAGTCCTCAGGATGCATTCTAACTCAAGAGCACGATCACGTTGTGCCTGACCAATGTTTCCATCTTGGGTAGTAGCACAGTCCTAAGCGATATGGAGTGGAGTTGGCATATGAGCTGGTCTGTGGTTTTGCTTCCAACAGTTTCTACCGCACGCAGATGCTCAGTGGATACAATGTTGCGCGCTGGGGAAAACCCCAGGAATAATCCACAGCAGGCAGGCAAGCAAAGTGTAAATAAGGGGGGGATTGGTTAGCTGCCTGCAACTCTTGCTTGTACCCGAATAAGGTTTTGCCTGCAACGCGGCCTTGTACTGCTTGAGGCGACGTGACATTCATGCACAAGGCACAGGTGCTGGCAGGTTTCTGCGGGCACCCACAGTGCAGTGTTGCATTCTTGAAACCGTTGCTTGACCCTTTCCCTAAAATCAGGAAGATTCGCTTACACCTCTTATGGCTTATAATAGCCGTCTCCTGGGATAACAATAGCAATACTGAGAAGAATGAAAATAAAACGCATCATAGGCTGAAGAAATTAAACGCTCGGCACGTCTTTTCTTCAGCCTTACATGACTATATATCTATATATGTATACATCCATATATTTGGGAAGAAATCCATAAAAATATATATCGATATATATGTATTTCTATATATTTATATAGATATTTATCTATACACAGAAACAGATAGATAGATAGATAGATTGATAGATTGATAGAAAGACTGTATGCAATAACCCTGGATGTCTGACAGTTGAAGCTGACTGGTGATGTCATTAAGGCTCTATTATGACACGTACAGCTTGGAAGCATAAATACTACAGCACGGCAGCCATTTATAGCCAGTCTCCATTGGAGATGGAAGTGGGCAGAAATGTACTGGCCTATCTTCCCAAGACGCCACAGCAGCCGGACAAATTGTATGTTCCACAGAATGGCTGTTTTATTCAGCCCATAAGGGTGACTACCCACTACAGGTTTTTTTTTCACTGCGAAATTCGTAGCAGTTTTTTTTCTGCAGGGGTCTATGGGACTTGTAATGTTAAAATCGAAATCACGCAAAATCGCAATTTACCGCAAAATCGCGATTTTAACATTACAAGTCCCATAGACCCCTGCAGGAAAAAAAAAAACGCTGCGAATTTCGCAGTGAAAAAAAACTGTAGTGAGTAGTCACCCTAAGGGGGAAACGGCGGCCTACAAAATCTGATTGGTCGCTGCTGCCACCATTTATGAAAAGGTCGGCTCAGTTCTTCCATGGATAAGAATAAGGTAGGTACATAGGCAGGCAGGTAGGTTCAGTTTTTGTAGGTTGAGGAAGGCTTATGGGCAAGGCCTTATGTCTGAACGCTGGCGCACGAAATGGCAGAGAGGCCCGGCACTGTGCATTCACTGATCATTGCCGTCAGCTGCTGTCTGCTTTCAAGCATGAATCAGGGGCTTGACACTTATCAACTGGCTTTGATTGTGGGTCACGCAGGTTGGTTGCAATGCCCTAGTATAAACGATACCTGGAACACAAGCCAGTCCTCAGGATGCATTCTAACTCAAGAGCACGATCACGTTGTGCCTGACCAATGTTTCCATCTTGGGTAGTAGCACAGTCCTAAGCGATATGGAGTGGAGTTGGCATATGAGCTGGTCTGTGGTTTTGCTTCCAACAGTTTCTACCGCACGCAGATGCTCAGTGGATACAATGTTGCGCGCTGGGGAAAACCCCAGGAATAATCCACAGCAGGCAGGCAAGCAAAGTGTAAATAAGGGGGGGATTGGTTAGCTGCCTGCAACTCTTGCTTGTACCCGAATAAGGTTTTGCCTGCAACGCGGCCTTGTACTGCTTGAGGCGACGTGACATTCATGCACAAGGCACAGGTGCTGGCAGGTTTCTGCGGGCACCCACAGTGCAGTGTTGCATTCTTGAAACCGTTGCTTGACCCTTTCCCTAAAATCAGGAAGATTCGCTTACACCTCTTATGGCTTATAATAGCCGTCTCCTGGGATAACAATAGCAATACTGAGAAGAATGAAAATAAAACGCATCATAGGCTGAAGAAATTAAACGCTCGGCACGTCTTTTCTTCAGCCTTACATGACTATATATCTATATATGTATACATCCATATATTTGGGAAGAAATCCATAAAAATATATATCGATATATATGTATTTCTATATATTTATATAGATATTTATCTATACACAGAAACAGATAGATAGATAGATAGATTGATAGATTGATAGAAAGACTGTATGCAATAACCCTGGATGTCTGACAGTTGAAGCTGACTGGTGATGTCATTAAGGCTCTATTATGACACGTACAGCTTGGAAGCATAAATACTACAGCACGGCAGCCATTTATAGCCAGTCTCCATTGGAGATGGAAGTGGGCAGAAATGTACTGGCCTATCTTCCCAAGACGCCACAGCAGCCGGACAAATTGTATGTTCCACAGAATGGCTGTTTTATTCAGCCCATAAGGGTGACTACCCACTACAGGTTTTTTTTTCACTGCGAAATTCGTAGCAGTTTTTTTTCTGCAGGGGTCTATGGGACTTGTAATGTTAAAATCGAAATCACGCAAAATCGCAATTTACCGCAAAATCGCGATTTTAACATTACAAGTCCCATAGACCCCTGCAGGAAAAAAAAAAACGCTGCGAATTTCGCAGTGAAAAAAAACTGTAGTGAGTAGTCACCCTAAGGGGGAAACGGCGGCCTACAAAATCTGATTGGTCGCTGCTGCCACCATTTATGAAAAGGTCGGCTCAGTTCTTCCATGGATAAGAATAAGGTAGGTACATAGGCAGGCAGGTAGGTTCAGTTTTTGTAGGTTGAGGAAGGCTTATGGGCAAGGCCTTATGTCTGAACGCTGGCGCACGAAATGGCAGAGAGGCCCGGCACTGTGCATTCACTGATCATTGCCGTCAGCTGCTGTCTGCTTTCAAGCATGAATCAGGGGCTTGACACTTATCAACTGGCTTTGATTGTGGGTCACGCAGGTTGGTTGCAATGCCCTAGTATAAACGATACCTGGAACACAAGCCAGTCCTCAGGATGCATTCTAACTCAAGAGCACGATCACGTTGTGCCTGACCAATGTTTCCATCTTGGGTAGTAGCACAGTCCTAAGCGATATGGAGTGGAGTTGGCATATGAGCTGGTCTGTGGTTTTGCTTCCAACAGTTTCTACCGCACGCAGATGCTCAGTGGATACAATGTTGCGCGCTGGGGAAAACCCCAGGAATAATCCACAGCAGGCAGGCAAGCAAAGTGTAAATAAGGGGGGGATTGGTTAGCTGCCTGCAACTCTTGCTTGTACCCGAATAAGGTTTTGCCTGCAACGCGGCCTTGTACTGCTTGAGGCGACGTGACATTCATGCACAAGGCACAGGTGCTGGCAGGTTTCTGCGGGCACCCACAGTGCAGTGTTGCATTCTTGAAACCGTTGCTTGACCCTTTCCCTAAAATCAGGAAGATTCGCTTACACCTCTTATGGCTTATAATAGCCGTCTCCTGGGATAACAATAGCAATACTGAGAAGAATGAAAATAAAACGCATCATAGGCTGAAGAAATTAAACGCTCGGCACGTCTTTTCTTCAGCCTTACGTGACTATATATATATGTATTCATCCATATATTTTGGTAGAAATCTATAAAAATATATATCGATATATATGTATTTCTATATATTTATATAGATATTTATCTATACACAGAAACAGATAGATAGATAGATAGATAGATAGATAGATAGATAGATAGATAGATAGATTGATAGAAAGACTGTATGCAATAACCCTGGATGTCTGACAGTTGAAGCAGACTGGTGATGTCATTAAGGCTCTATTATGACACGTACAGCTTGGAAGCATAAATACTACAGCACGGCAGCCATTTATAGCCAGTCTCCATTGGAGATGGAAGTGGGCAGAAATGTACTGGCCTATCTTCCCAAGACGCCACAGCAGCCGGACAAATTGTATGTTCCACAGAATGGCTGTTTTATTCAGCCCATAAGGGTGACTACCCACTACAGGTTTTTTTTTCACTGCGAAATTCGTAGCAGTTTTTTTTCTGCAGGGGTCTATGGGACTTGTAATGTTAAAATCGAAATCACGCAAAATCGCAATTTACCGCAAAATCGCGATTTTAACATTACAAGTCCCATAGACCCCTGCAGGAAAAAAAAAAACGCTGCGAATTTCGCAGTGAAAAAAAACTGTAGTGAGTAGTCACCCTAAGGGGGAAACGGCGGCCTACAAAATCTGATTGGTCGCTGCTGCCACCATTTATGAAAAGGTCGGCTCAGTTCTTCCATGGATAAGAATAAGGTAGGTACATAGGCAGGCAGGTAGGTTCAGTTTTTGTAGGTTGAGGAAGGCTTATGGGCAAGGCCTTATGTCTGAACGCTGGCGCACGAAATGGCAGAGAGGCCCGGCACTGTGCATTCACTGATCATTGCCGTCAGCTGCTGTCTGCTTTCAAGCATGAATCAGGGGCTTGACACTTATCAACTGGCTTTGATTGTGGGTCACGCAGGTTGGTTGCAATGCCCTAGTATAAACGATACCTGGAACACAAGCCAGTCCTCAGGATGCATTCTAACTCAAGAGCACGATCACGTTGTGCCTGACCAATGTTTCCATCTTGGGTAGTAGCACAGTCCTAAGCGATATGGAGTGGAGTTGGCATATGAGCTGGTCTGTGGTTTTGCTTCCAACAGTTTCTACCGCACGCAGATGCTCAGTGGATACAATGTTGCGCGCTGGGGAAAACCCCAGGAATAATCCACAGCAGGCAGGCAAGCAAAGTATAAATAAGGGGGGGATTGGTTAGCTGCCTGCAACTCTTGCTTGTACCCGAATAAGGTTTTGCCTGCAACGCGGCCTTGTACTGCTTGAGGCGACGTGACATTCATGCACAAGGCACAGGTGCTGGCAGGTTTCTGCGGGCACCCACAGTGCAGTGTTGCATTCTTGAAACCGTTGCTTGACCCTTTCCCTAAAATCAGGAAGATTCGCTTACACCTCTTATGGCTTATAATAGCCGTCTCCTGGGATAACAATAGCAATACTGAGAAGAATGAAAATAAAACGCATCATAGGCTGAAGAAATTAAACGCTCGGCACGTCTTTTCTTCAGCCTTACATGACTATATATCTATATATGTATACATCCATATATTTGGGAAGAAATCCATAAAAATATATATCGATATATATGTATTTCTATATATTTATATAGATATTTATCTATACACAGAAACAGATAGATAGATAGATAGATAGATAGATAGATAGATTGATAGAAAGACTGTATGCAATAACCCTGGATGTCTGACAGTTGAAGCTGACTGGTGATGTCATTAAGACTCTATTATGACACGTACAGCTTGGAAGCATAAATACTACAGCACGGCAGCCATTTATAGCCAGTCTCCATTGGAGATGGAAGTGGGCAGAAATGTACTGGCCTATCTTCCCAAGACGCCACAGCAGCCGGACAAATTGTATGTTCCACAGAATGGCTGTTTTATTCAGCCCATAAGGGTGACTACCCACTACAGGTTTTTTTTTCACTGCGAAATTCGTAGCAGTTTTTTTTCTGCAGGGGTCTATGGGACTTGTAATGTTAAAATCGAAATCACGCAAAATCGCAATTTACCGCAAAATCGCGATTTTAACATTACAAGTCCCATAGACCCCTGCAGGAAAAAAAAAAACGCTGCGAATTTCGCAGTGAAAAAAAACTGTAGTGAGTAGTCACCCTAAGGGGGAAACGGCGGCCTACAAAATCTGATTGGTCGCTGCTGCCACCATTTATGAAAAGGTCGGCTCAGTTCTTCCATGGATAAGAATAAGGTAGGTACATAGGCAGGCAGGTAGGTTCAGTTTTTGTAGGTTGAGGAAGGCTTATGGGCAAGGCCTTATGTCTGAACGCTGGCGCACGAAATGGCAGAGAGGCCCGGCACTGTGCATTCACTGATCATTGCCGTCAGCTGCTGTCTGCTTTCAAGCATGAATCAGGGGCTTGACACTTATCAACTGGCTTTGATTGTGGGTCACGCAGGTTGGTTGCAATGCCCTAGTATAAACGATACCTGGAACACAAGCCAGTCCTCAGGATGCATTCTAACTCAAGAGCACGATCACGTTGTGCCTGACCAATGTTTCCATCTTGGGTAGTAGCACAGTCCTAAGCGATATGGAGTGGAGTTGGCATATGAGCTGGTCTGTGGTTTTGCTTCCAACAGTTTCTACCGACGCAGATGCTCAGTGGATACAATGTTGCGCGCTGGGGAAAACCCCAGGAATAATCCACAGCAGGCAGGCAAGCAAAGTGTAAATAAGGGGGGGATTGGTTAGCTGCCTGCAACTCTTGCTTGTACCCGAATAAGGTTTTGCCTGCAACGCGGCCTTGTACTGCTTGAGGCGACGTGACATTCATGCACAAGGCACAGGTGCTGGCAGGTTTCTGCGGGCACCCACAGTGCAGTGTTGCATTCTTGAAACCGTTGCTTGACCCTTTCCCTAAAATCAGGAAGATTCGCTTACACCTCTTATGGCTTATAATAGCCGTCTCCTGGGATAACAATAGCAATACTGAGAAGAATGAAAATAAAACGCATCATAGGCTGAAGAAATTAAACGCTCGGCACGTCTTTTCTTCAGCCTTACATGACTATATATCTATATATGTATACATCCATATATTTGGGAAGAAATCCATAAAAATATATATCGATATATATGTATTTCTATATATTTATATAGATATTTATCTATACACAGAAACAGATAGATAGATAGATAGATAGATAGATAGATTGATAGAAAGACTGTATGCAATAACCCTGGATGTCTGACAGTTGAAGCTGACTGGTGATGTCATTAAGACTCTATTATGACACGTACAGCTTGGAAGCATAAATACTACAGCACGGCAGCCATTTATAGCCAGTCTCCATTGGAGATGGAAGTGGGCAGAAATGTACTGGCCTATCTTCCCAAGACGCCACAGCAGCCGGACAAATTGTATGTTCCACAGAATGGCTGTTTTATTCAGCCCATAAGGGTGACTACCCACTACAGGTTTTTTTTTCACTGCGAAATTCGTAGCAGTTTTTTTTCTGCAGGGGTCTATGGGACTTGTAATGTTAAAATCGAAATCACGCAAAATCGCAATTTACCGCAAAATCGCGATTTTAACATTACAAGTCCCATAGACCCCTGCAGGAAAAAAAAAAACGCTGCGAATTTCGCAGTGAAAAAAAACTGTAGTGAGTAGTCACCCTAAGGGGGAAACGGCGGCCTACAAAATCTGATTGGTCGCTGCTGCCACCATTTATGAAAAGGTCGGCTCAGTTCTTCCATGGATAAGAATAAGGTAGGTACATAGGCAGGCAGGTAGGTTCAGTTTTTGTAGGTTGAGGAAGGCTTATGGGCAAGGCCTTATGTCTGAACGCTGGCGCACGAAATGGCAGAGAGGCCCGGCACTGTGCATTCACTGATCATTGCCGTCAGCTGCTGTCTGCTTTCAAGCATGAATCAGGGGCTTGACACTTATCAACTGGCTTTGATTGTGGGTCACGCAGGTTGGTTGCAATGCCCTAGTATAAACGATACCTGGAACACAAGCCAGTCCTCAGGATGCATTCTAACTCAAGAGCACGATCACGTTGTGCCTGACCAATGTTTCCATCTTGGGTAGTAGCACAGTCCTAAGCGATATGGAGTGGAGTTGGCATATGAGCTGGTCTGTGGTTTTGCTTCCAACAGTTTCTACCGCACGCAGATGCTCAGTGGATACAATGTTGCGCGCTGGGGAAAACCCCAGGAATAATCCACAGCAGGCAGGCAAGCAAAGTGTAAATAAGGGGGGGATTGGTTAGCTGCCTGCAACTCTTGCTTGTACCCGAATAAGGTTTTGCCTGCAACGCGGCCTTGTACTGCTTGAGGCGACGTGACATTCATGCACAAGGCACAGGTGCTGGCAGGTTTCTGCGGGCACCCACAGTGCAGTGTTGCATTCTTGAAACCGTTGCTTGACCCTTTCCCTAAAATCAGGAAGATTCGCTTACACCTCTTATGGCTTATAATAGCCGTCTCCTGGGATAACAATAGCAATACTGAGAAGAATGAAAATAAAACGCATCATAGGCTGAAGAAATTAAACGCTCGGCACGTCTTTTCTTCAGCCTTACATGACTATATATCTATATATGTATACATCCATATATTTGGGAAGAAATCCATAAAAATATATATCGATATATATGTATTTCTATATATTTATATAGATATTTATCTATACACAGAAACAGATAGATAGATAGATAGATAGATAGATAGATAGATTGATAGAAAGACTGTATGCAATAACCCTGGATGTCTGACAGTTGAAGCTGACTGGTGATGTCATTAAGACTCTATTATGACACGTACAGCTTGGAAGCATAAATACTACAGCACGGCAGCCATTTATAGCCAGTCTCCATTGGAGATGGAAGTGGGCAGAAATGTACTGGCCTATCTTCCCAAGACGCCACAGCAGCCGGACAAATTGTATGTTCCACAGAATGGCTGTTTTATTCAGCCCATAAGGGTGACTACCCACTACAGGTTTTTTTTTCACTGCGAAATTCGTAGCAGTTTTTTTTCTGCAGGGGTCTATGGGACTTGTAATGTTAAAATCGAAATCACGCAAAATCGCAATTTACCGCAAAATCGCGATTTTAACATTACAAGTCCCATAGACCCCTGCAGGAAAAAAAAAAACGCTGCGAATTTCGCAGTGAAAAAAAACTGTAGTGAGTAGTCACCCTAAGGGGGAAACGGCGGCCTACAAAATCTGATTGGTCGCTGCTGCCACCATTTATGAAAAGGTCGGCTCAGTTCTTCCATGGATAAGAATAAGGTAGGTACATAGGCAGGCAGGTAGGTTCAGTTTTTGTAGGTTGAGGAAGGCTTATGGGCAAGGCCTTATGTCTGAACGCTGGCGCACGAAATGGCAGAGAGGCCCGGCACTGTGCATTCACTGATCATTGCCGTCAGCTGCTGTCTGCTTTCAAGCATGAATCAGGGGCTTGACACTTATCAACTGGCTTTGATTGTGGGTCACGCAGGTTGGTTGCAATGCCCTAGTATAAACGATACCTGGAACACAAGCCAGTCCTCAGGATGCATTCTAACTCAAGAGCACGATCACGTTGTGCCTGACCAATGTTTCCATCTTGGGTAGTAGCACAGTCCTAAGCGATATGGAGTGGAGTTGGCATATGAGCTGGTCTGTGGTTTTGCTTCCAACAGTTTCTACCGACGCAGATGCTCAGTGGATACAATGTTGCGCGCTGGGGAAAACCCCAGGAATAATCCACAGCAGGCAGGCAAGCAAAGTGTAAATAAGGGGGGGATTGGTTAGCTGCCTGCAACTCTTGCTTGTACCCGAATAAGGTTTTGCCTGCAACGCGGCCTTGTACTGCTTGAGGCGACGTGACATTCATGCACAAGGCACAGGTGCTGGCAGGTTTCTGCGGGCACCCACAGTGCAGTGTTGCATTCTTGAAACCGTTGCTTGACCCTTTCCCTAAAATCAGGAAGATTCGCTTACACCTCTTATGGCTTATAATAGCCGTCTCCTGGGATAACAATAGCAATACTGAGAAGAATGAAAATAAAACGCATCATAGGCTGAAGAAATTAAACGCTCGGCACGTCTTTTCTTCAGCCTTACATGACTATATATCTATATATGTATACATCCATATATTTGGGAAGAAATCCATAAAAATATATATCGATATATATGTATTTCTATATATTTATATAGATATTTATCTATACACAGAAACAGATAGATAGATAGATAGATAGATAGATAGATTGATAGAAAGACTGTATGCAATAACCCTGGATGTCTGACAGTTGAAGCTGACTGGTGATGTCATTAAGACTCTATTATGACACGTACAGCTTGGAAGCATAAATACTACAGCACGGCAGCCATTTATAGCCAGTCTCCATTGGAGATGGAAGTGGGCAGAAATGTACTGGCCTATCTTCCCAAGACGCCACAGCAGCCGGACAAATTGTATGTTCCACAGAATGGCTGTTTTATTCAGCCCATAAGGGTGACTACCCACTACAGGTTTTTTTTTCACTGCGAAATTCGTAGCAGTTTTTTTTCTGCAGGGGTCTATGGGACTTGTAATGTTAAAATCGAAATCACGCAAAATCGCAATTTACCGCAAAATCGCGATTTTAACATTACAAGTCCCATAGACCCCTGCAGGAAAAAAAAAAACGCTGCGAATTTCGCAGTGAAAAAAAACTGTAGTGAGTAGTCACCCTAAGGGGGAAACGGCGGCCTACAAAATCTGATTGGTCGCTGCTGCCACCATTTATGAAAAGGTCGGCTCAGTTCTTCCATGGATAAGAATAAGGTAGGTACATAGGCAGGCAGGTAGGTTCAGTTTTTGTAGGTTGAGGAAGGCTTATGGGCAAGGCCTTATGTCTGAACGCTGGCGCACGAAATGGCAGAGAGGCCCGGCACTGTGCATTCACTGATCATTGCCGTCAGCTGCTGTCTGCTTTCAAGCATGAATCAGGGGCTTGACACTTATCAACTGGCTTTGATTGTGGGTCACGCAGGTTGGTTGCAATGCCCTAGTATAAACGATACCTGGAACACAAGCCAGTCCTCAGGATGCATTCTAACTCAAGAGCACGATCACGTTGTGCCTGACCAATGTTTCCATCTTGGGTAGTAGCACAGTCCTAAGCGATATGGAGTGGAGTTGGCATATGAGCTGGTCTGTGGTTTTGCTTCCAACAGTTTCTACCGCACGCAGATGCTCAGTGGATACAATGTTGCGCGCTGGGGAAAACCCCAGGAATAATCCACAGCAGGCAGGCAAGCAAAGTGTAAATAAGGGGGGGATTGGTTAGCTGCCTGCAACTCTTGCTTGTACCCGAATAAGGTTTTGCCTGCAACGCGGCCTTGTACTGCTTGAGGCGACGTGACATTCATGCACAAGGCACAGGTGCTGGCAGGTTTCTGCGGGCACCCACAGTGCAGTGTTGCATTCTTGAAACCGTTGCTTGACCCTTTCCCTAAAATCAGGAAGATTCGCTTACACCTCTTATGGCTTATAATAGCCGTCTCCTGGGATAACAATAGCAATACTGAGAAGAATGAAAATAAAACGCATCATAGGCTGAAGAAATTAAACGCTCGGCACGTCTTTTCTTCAGCCTTACATGACTATATATCTATATATGTATACATCCATATATTTGGGAAGAAATCCATAAAAATATATATCGATATATATGTATTTCTATATATTTATATAGATATTTATCTATACACAGAAACAGATAGATAGATAGATAGATAGATAGATAGATAGATTGATAGAAAGACTGTATGCAATAACCCTGGATGTCTGACAGTTGAAGCTGACTGGTGATGTCATTAAGACTCTATTATGACACGTACAGCTTGGAAGCATAAATACTACAGCACGGCAGCCATTTATAGCCAGTCTCCATTGGAGATGGAAGTGGGCAGAAATGTACTGGCCTATCTTCCCAAGACGCCACAGCAGCCGGACAAATTGTATGTTCCACAGAATGGCTGTTTTATTCAGCCCATAAGGGTGACTACCCACTACAGGTTTTTTTTTCACTGCGAAATTCGTAGCAGTTTTTTTTCTGCAGGGGTCTATGGGACTTGTAATGTTAAAATCGAAATCACGCAAAATCGCAATTTACCGCAAAATCGCGATTTTAACATTACAAGTCCCATAGACCCCTGCAGGAAAAAAAAAAACGCTGCGAATTTCGCAGTGAAAAAAAACTGTAGTGAGTAGTCACCCTAAGGGGGAAACGGCGGCCTACAAAATCTGATTGGTCGCTGCTGCCACCATTTATGAAAAGGTCGGCTCAGTTCTTCCATGGATAAGAATAAGGTAGGTACATAGGCAGGCAGGTAGGTTCAGTTTTTGTAGGTTGAGGAAGGCTTATGGGCAAGGCCTTATGTCTGAACGCTGGCGCACGAAATGGCAGAGAGGCCCGGCACTGTGCATTCACTGATCATTGCCGTCAGCTGCTGTCTGCTTTCAAGCATGAATCAGGGGCTTGACACTTATCAACTGGCTTTGATTGTGGGTCACGCAGGTTGGTTGCAATGCCCTAGTATAAACGATACCTGGAACACAAGCCAGTCCTCAGGATGCATTCTAACTCAAGAGCACGATCACGTTGTGCCTGACCAATGTTTCCATCTTGGGTAGTAGCACAGTCCTAAGCGATATGGAGTGGAGTTGGCATATGAGCTGGTCTGTGGTTTTGCTTCCAACAGTTTCTACCGCACGCAGATGCTCAGTGGATACAATGTTGCGCGCTGGGGAAAACCCCAGGAATAATCCACAGCAGGCAGGCAAGCAAAGTGTAAATAAGGGGGGGATTGGTTAGCTGCCTGCAACTCTTGCTTGTACCCGAATAAGGTTTTGCCTGCAACGCGGCCTTGTACTGCTTGAGGCGACGTGACATTCATGCACAAGGCACAGGTGCTGGCAGGTTTCTGCGGGCACCCACAGTGCAGTGTTGCATTCTTGAAACCGTTGCTTGACCCTTTCCCTAAAATCAGGAAGATTCGCTTACACCTCTTATGGCTTATAATAGCCGTCTCCTGGGATAACAATAGCAATACTGAGAAGAATGAAAATAAAACGCATCATAGGCTGAAGAAATTAAACGCTCGGCACGTCTTTTCTTCAGCCTTACATGACTATATATCTATATATGTATACATCCATATATTTGGGAAGAAATCCATAAAAATATATATCGATATATATGTATTTCTATATATTTATATAGATATTTATCTATACACAGAAACAGATAGATAGATAGATAGATAGATAGATTGATAGAAAGACTGTATGCAATAACCCTGGATGTCTGACAGTTGAAGCTGACTGGTGATGTCATTAAGACTCTATTATGACACGTACAGCTTGGAAGCATAAATACTACAGCACGGCAGCCATTTATAGCCAGTCTCCATTGGAGATGGAAGTGGGCAGAAATGTACTGGCCTATCTTCCCAAGACGCCACAGCAGCCGGACAAATTGTATGTTCCACAGAATGGCTGTTTTATTCAGCCCATAAGGGTGACTACCCACTACAGGTTTTTTTTTCACTGCGAAATTCGTAGCAGTTTTTTTTCTGCAGGGGTCTATGGGACTTGTAATGTTAAAATCGAAATCACGCAAAATCGCAATTTACCGCAAAATCGCGATTTTAACATTACAAGTCCCATAGACCCCTGCAGGAAAAAAAAAAACGCTGCGAATTTCGCAGTGAAAAAAAACTGTAGTGAGTAGTCACCCTAAGGGGGAAACGGCGGCCTACAAAATCTGATTGGTCGCTGCTGCCACCATTTATGAAAAGGTCGGCTCAGTTCTTCCATGGATAAGAATAAGGTAGGTACATAGGCAGGCAGGTAGGTTCAGTTTTTGTAGGTTGAGGAAGGCTTATGGGCAAGGCCTTATGTCTGAACGCTGGCGCACGAAATGGCAGAGAGGCCCGGCACTGTGCATTCACTGATCATTGCCGTCAGCTGCTGTCTGCTTTCAAGCATGAATCAGGGGCTTGACACTTATCAACTGGCTTTGATTGTGGGTCACGCAGGTTGGTTGCAATGCCCTAGTATAAACGATACCTGGAACACAAGCCAGTCCTCAGGATGCATTCTAACTCAAGAGCACGATCACGTTGTGCCTGACCAATGTTTCCATCTTGGGTAGTAGCACAGTCCTAAGCGATATGGAGTGGAGTTGGCATATGAGCTGGTCTGTGGTTTTGCTTCCAACAGTTTCTACCGCACGCAGATGCTCAGTGGATACAATGTTGCGCGCTGGGGAAAACCCCAGGAATAATCCACAGCAGGCAGGCAAGCAAAGTGTAAATAAGGGGGGGATTGGTTAGCTGCCTGCAACTCTTGCTTGTACCCGAATAAGGTTTTGCCTGCAACGCGGCCTTGTACTGCTTGAGGCGACGTGACATTCATGCACAAGGCACAGGTGCTGGCAGGTTTCTGCGGGCACCCACAGTGCAGTGTTGCATTCTTGAAACCGTTGCTTGACCCTTTCCCTAAAATCAGGAAGATTCGCTTACACCTCTTATGGCTTATAATAGCCGTCTCCTGGGATAACAATAGCAATACTGAGAAGAATGAAAATAAAACGCATCATAGGCTGAAGAAATTAAACGCTCGGCACGTCTTTTCTTCAGCCTTACATGACTATATATCTATATATGTATACATCCATATATTTGGGAAGAAATCCATAAAAATATATATCGATATATATGTATTTCTATATATTTATATAGATATTTATCTATACACAGAAACAGATAGATAGATAGATAGATAGATAGATAGATTGATAGATAAGACTGTATGCAATAACCCTGGATGTCTGACAGTTGAAGCTGACTGGTGATGTCATTAAGACTCTATTATGACACGTACAGCTTGGAAGCATAAATACTACAGCACGGCAGCCATTTATAGCCAGTCTCCATTGGAGATGGAAGTGGGCAGAAATGTACTGGCCTATCTTCCCAAGACGCCACAGCAGCCGGACAAATTGTATGTTCCACAGAATGGCTGTTTTATTCAGCCCATAAGGGTGACTACCCACTACAGGTTTTTTTTTCACTGCGAAATTCGTAGCAGTTTTTTTTCTGCAGGGGTCTATGGGACTTGTAATGTTAAAATCGAAATCACGCAAAATCGCAATTTACCGCAAAATCGCGATTTTAACATTACAAGTCCCATAGACCCCTGCAGGAAAAAAAAAAACGCTGCGAATTTCGCAGTG
Source organism: Eleutherodactylus coqui (assembly GCF_035609145.1). Classification (NCBI taxonomy): domain Eukaryota; kingdom Metazoa; phylum Chordata; class Amphibia; order Anura; family Eleutherodactylidae; genus Eleutherodactylus; species Eleutherodactylus coqui. The sequence goes on along the minus strand of NW_027102459.1, from coordinate 16,424 downwards.
AAAAAAAACTGTAGTGAGTAGTCACCCTAAGGGGGAAACGGCGGCCTACAAAATCTGATTGGTCGCTGCTGCCACCATTTATGAAAAGGTCGGCTCAGTTCTTCCATGGATAAGAATAAGGTAGGTACATAGGCAGGCAGGTAGGTTCAGTTTTTGTAGGTTGAGGAAGGCTTATGGGCAAGGCCTTATGTCTGAACGCTGGCGCACGAAATGGCAGAGAGGCCCGGCACTGTGCATTCACTGATCATTGCCGTCAGCTGCTGTCTGCTTTCAAGCATGAATCAGGGGCTTGACACTTATCAACTGGCTTTGATTGTGGGTCACGCAGGTTGGTTGCAATGCCCTAGTATAAACGATACCTGGAACACAAGCCAGTCCTCAGGATGCATTCTAACTCAAGAGCACGATCACGTTGTGCCTGACCAATGTTTCCATCTTGGGTAGTAGCACAGTCCTAAGCGATATGGAGTGGAGTTGGCATATGAGCTGGTCTGTGGTTTTGCTTCCAACAGTTTCTACCGCACGCAGATGCTCAGTGGATACAATGTTGCGCGCTGGGGAAAACCCCAGGAATAATCCACAGCAGGCAGGCAAGCAAAGTGTAAATAAGGGGGGGATTGGTTAGCTGCCTGCAACTCTTGCTTGTACCCGAATAAGGTTTTGCCTGCAACGCGGCCTTGTACTGCTTGAGGCGACGTGACATTCATGCACAAGGCACAGGTGCTGGCAGGTTTCTGCGGGCACCCACAGTGCAGTGTTGCATTCTTGAAACCGTTGCTTGACCCTTTCCCTAAAATCAGGAAGATTCGCTTACACCTCTTATGGCTTATAATAGCCGTCTCCTGGGATAACAATAGCAATACTGAGAAGAATGAAAATAAAACGCATCATAGGCTGAAGAAATTAAACGCTCGGCACGTCTTTTCTTCAGCCTTACATGACTATATATCTATATATGTATACATCCATATATTTGGGAAGAAATCCATAAAAATATATATCGATATATATGTATTTCTATATATTTATATAGATATTTATCTATACACAGAAACAGATAGATAGATAGATAGATAGATAGATAGATTGATAGAAAGACTGTATGCAATAACCCTGGATGTCTGACAGTTGAAGCTGACTGGTGATGTCATTAAGACTCTATTATGACACGTACAGCTTGGAAGCATAAATACTACAGCACGGCAGCCATTTATAGCCAGTCTCCATTGGAGATGGAAGTGGGCAGAAATGTACTGGCCTATCTTCCCAAGACGCCACAGCAGCCGGACAAATTGTATGTTCCACAGAATGGCTGTTTTATTCAGCCCATAAGGGTGACTACCCACTACAGGTTTTTTTTTCACTGCGAAATTCGTAGCAGTTTTTTTTCTGCAGGGGTCTATGGGACTTGTAATGTTAAAATCGAAATCACGCAAAATCGCAATTTACCGCAAAATCGCGATTTTAACATTACAAGTCCCATAGACCCCTGCAGGAAAAAAAAAAACGCTGCGAATTTCGCAGTGAAAAAAAACTGTAGTGAGTAGTCACCCTAAGGGGGAAACGGCGGCCTACAAAATCTGATTGGTCGCTGCTGCCACCATTTATGAAAAGGTCGGCTCAGTTCTTCCATGGATAAGAATAAGGTAGGTACATAGGCAGGCAGGTAGGTTCAGTTTTTGTAGGTTGAGGAAGGCTTATGGGCAAGGCCTTATGTCTGAACGCTGGCGCACGAAATGGCAGAGAGGCCCGGCACTGTGCATTCACTGATCATTGCCGTCAGCTGCTGTCTGCTTTCAAGCATGAATCAGGGGCTTGACACTTATCAACTGGCTTTGATTGTGGGTCACGCAGGTTGGTTGCAATGCCCTAGTATAAACGATACCTGGAACACAAGCCAGTCCTCAGGATGCATTCTAACTCAAGAGCACGATCACGTTGTGCCTGACCAATGTTTCCATCTTGGGTAGTAGCACAGTCCTAAGCGATATGGAGTGGAGTTGGCATATGAGCTGGTCTGTGGTTTTGCTTCCAACAGTTTCTACCGCACGCAGATGCTCAGTGGATACAATGTTGCGCGCTGGGGAAAACCCCAGGAATAATCCACAGCAGGCAGGCAAGCAAAGTGTAAATAAGGGGGGGATTGGTTAGCTGCCTGCAACTCTTGCTTGTACCCGAATAAGGTTTTGCCTGCAACGCGGCCTTGTACTGCTTGAGGCGACGTGACATTCATGCACAAGGCACAGGTGCTGGCAGGTTTCTGCGGGCACCCACAGTGCAGTGTTGCATTCTTGAAACCGTTGCTTGACCCTTTCCCTAAAATCAGGAAGATTCGCTTACACCTCTTATGGCTTATAATAGCCGTCTCCTGGGATAACAATAGCAATACTGAGAAGAATGAAAATAAAACGCATCATAGGCTGAAGAAATTAAACGCTCGGCACGTCTTTTCTTCAGCCTTACATGACTATATATCTATATATGTATACATCCATATATTTGGGAAGAAATCCATAAAAATATATATCGATATATATGTATTTCTATATATTTATATAGATATTTATCTATACACAGAAACAGATAGATAGATAGATAGATAGATAGATTGATAGAAAGACTGTATGCAATAACCCTGGATGTCTGACAGTTGAAGCTGACTGGTGATGTCATTAAGACTCTATTATGACACGTACAGCTTGGAAGCATAAATACTACAGCACGGCAGCCATTTATAGCCAGTCTCCATTGGAGATGGAAGTGGGCAGAAATGTACTGGCCTATCTTCCCAAGACGCCACAGCAGCCGGACAAATTGTATGTTCCACAGAATGGCTGTTTTATTCAGCCCATAAGGGTGACTACCCACTACAGGTTTTTTTTTCACTGCGAAATTCGTAGCAGTTTTTTTTCTGCAGGGGTCTATGGGACTTGTAATGTTAAAATCGAAATCACGCAAAATCGCAATTTACCGCAAAATCGCGATTTTAACATTACAAGTCCCATAGACCCCTGCAGGAAAAAAAAAAACGCTGCGAATTTCGCAGTGAAAAAAAACTGTAGTGAGTAGTCACCCTAAGGGGGAAACGGCGGCCTACAAAATCTGATTGGTCGCTGCTGCCACCATTTATGAAAAGGTCGGCTCAGTTCTTCCATGGATAAGAATAAGGTAGGTACATAGGCAGGCAGGTAGGTTCAGTTTTTGTAGGTTGAGGAAGGCTTATGGGCAAGGCCTTATGTCTGAACGCTGGCGCACGAAATGGCAGAGAGGCCCGGCACTGTGCATTCACTGATCATTGCCGTCAGCTGCTGTCTGCTTTCAAGCATGAATCAGGGGCTTGACACTTATCAACTGGCTTTGATTGTGGGTCACGCAGGTTGGTTGCAATGCCCTAGTATAAACGATACCTGGAACACAAGCCAGTCCTCAGGATGCATTCTAACTCAAGAGCACGATCACGTTGTGCCTGACCAATGTTTCCATCTTGGGTAGTAGCACAGTCCTAAGCGATATGGAGTGGAGTTGGCATATGAGCTGGTCTGTGGTTTTGCTTCCAACAGTTTCTACCGCACGCAGATGCTCAGTGGATACAATGTTGCGCGCTGGGGAAAACCCCAGGAATAATCCACAGCAGGCAGGCAAGCAAAGTGTAAATAAGGGGGGGATTGGTTAGCTGCCTGCAACTCTTGCTTGTACCCGAATAAGGTTTTGCCTGCAACGCGGCCTTGTACTGCTTGAGGCGACGTGACATTCATGCACAAGGCACAGGTGCTGGCAGGTTTCTGCGGGCACCCACAGTGCAGTGTTGCATTCTTGAAACCGTTGCTTGACCCTTTCCCTAAAATCAGGAAGATTCGCTTACACCTCTTATGGCTTATAATAGCCGTCTCCTGGGATAACAATAGCAATACTGAGAAGAATGAAAATAAAACGCATCATAGGCTGAAGAAATTAAACGCTCGGCACGTCTTTTCTTCAGCCTTACATGACTATATATCTATATATGTATACATCCATATATTTGGGAAGAAATCCATAAAAATATATATCGATATATATGTATTTCTATATATTTATATAGATATTTATCTATACACAGAAACAGATAGATAGATAGATAGATAGATAGATAGATAGATGATAGAAAGACTGTATGCAATAACCCTGGATGTCTGACAGTTGAAGCTGACTGGTGATGTCATTAAGACTCTATTATGACACGTACAGCTTGGAAGCATAAATACTACAGCACGGCAGCCATTTATAGCCAGTCTCCATTGGAGATGGAAGTGGGCAGAAATGTACTGGCCTATCTTCCCAAGACGCCACAGCAGCCGGACAAATTGTATGTTCCACAGAATGGCTGTTTTATTCAGCCCATAAGGGTGACTACCCACTACAGGTTTTTTTTTCACTGCGAAATTCGTAGCAGTTTTTTTTCTGCAGGGGTCTATGGGACTTGTAATGTTAAAATCGAAATCACGCAAAATCGCAATTTACCGCAAAATCGCGATTTTAACATTACAAGTCCCATAGACCCCTGCAGGAAAAAAAAAAACGCTGCGAATTTCGCAGTGAAAAAAAACTGTAGTGAGTAGTCACCCTAAGGGGGAAACGGCGGCCTACAAAATCTGATTGGTCGCTGCTGCCACCATTTATGAAAAGGTCGGCTCAGTTCTTCCATGGATAAGAATAAGGTAGGTACATAGGCAGGCAGGTAGGTTCAGTTTTTGTAGGTTGAGGAAGGCTTATGGGCAAGGCCTTATGTCTGAACGCTGGCGCACGAAATGGCAGAGAGGCCCGGCACTGTGCATTCACTGATCATTGCCGTCAGCTGCTGTCTGCTTTCAAGCATGAATCAGGGGCTTGACACTTATCAACTGGCTTTGATTGTGGGTCACGCAGGTTGGTTGCAATGCCCTAGTATAAACGATACCTGGAACACAAGCCAGTCCTCAGGATGCATTCTAACTCAAGAGCACGATCACGTTGTGCCTGACCAATGTTTCCATCTTGGGTAGTAGCACAGTCCTAAGCGATATGGAGTGGAGTTGGCATATGAGCTGGTCTGTGGTTTTGCTTCCAACAGTTTCTACCGCACGCAGATGCTCAGTGGATACAATGTTGCGCGCTGGGGAAAACCCCAGGAATAATCCACAGCAGGCAGGCAAGCAAAGTGTAAATAAGGGGGGGATTGGTTAGCTGCCTGCAACTCTTGCTTGTACCCGAATAAGGTTTTGCCTGCAACGCGGCCTTGTACTGCTTGAGGCGACGTGACATTCATGCACAAGGCACAGGTGCTGGCAGGTTTCTGCGGGCACCCACAGTGCAGTGTTGCATTCTTGAAACCGTTGCTTGACCCTTTCCCTAAAATCAGGAAGATTCGCTTACACCTCTTATGGCTTATAATAGCCGTCTCCTGGGATAACAATAGCAATACTGAGAAGAATGAAAATAAAACGCATCATAGGCTGAAGAAATTAAACGCTCGGCACGTCTTTTCTTCAGCCTTACATGACTATATATCTATATATGTATACATCCATATATTTGGGAAGAAATCCATAAAAATATATATCGATATATATGTATTTCTATATATTTATATAGATATTTATCTATACACAGAAACAGATAGATAGATAGATAGATAGATAGATAGATGATGATAGAAAGACTGTATGCAATAACCCTGGATGTCTGACAGTTGAAGCTGACTGGTGATGTCATTAAGACTCTATTATGACACGTACAGCTTGGAAGCATAAATACTACAGCACGGCAGCCATTTATAGCCAGTCTCCATTGGAGATGGAAGTGGGCAGAAATGTACTGGCCTATCTTCCCAAGACGCCACAGCAGCCGGACAAATTGTATGTTCCACAGAATGGCTGTTTTATTCAGCCCATAAGGGTGACTACCCACTACAGGTTTTTTTTTCACTGCGAAATTCGTAGCAGTTTTTTTTCTGCAGGGGTCTATGGGACTTGTAATGTTAAAATCGAAATCACGCAAAATCGCAATTTACCGCAAAATCGCGATTTTAACATTACAAGTCCCATAGACCCCTGCAGGAAAAAAAAAAACGCTGCGAATTTCGCAGTGAAAAAAAACTGTAGTGAGTAGTCACCCTAAGGGGGAAACGGCGGCCTACAAAATCTGATTGGTCGCTGCTGCCACCATTTATGAAAAGGTCGGCTCAGTTCTTCCATGGATAAGAATAAGGTAGGTACATAGGCAGGCAGGTAGGTTCAGTTTTTGTAGGTTGAGGAAGGCTTATGGGCAAGGCCTTATGTCTGAACGCTGGCGCACGAAATGGCAGAGAGGCCCGGCACTGTGCATTCACTGATCATTGCCGTCAGCTGCTGTCTGCTTTCAAGCATGAATCAGGGGCTTGACACTTATCAACTGGCTTTGATTGTGGGTCACGCAGGTTGGTTGCAATGCCCTAGTATAAACGATACCTGGAACACAAGCCAGTCCTCAGGATGCATTCTAACTCAAGAGCACGATCACGTTGTGCCTGACCAATGTTTCCATCTTGGGTAGTAGCACAGTCCTAAGCGATATGGAGTGGAGTTGGCATATGAGCTGGTCTGTGGTTTTGCTTCCAACAGTTTCTACCGCACGCAGATGCTCAGTGGATACAATGTTGCGCGCTGGGGAAAACCCCAGGAATAATCCACAGCAGGCAGGCAAGCAAAGTGTAAATAAGGGGGGGATTGGTTAGCTGCCTGCAACTCTTGCTTGTACCCGAATAAGGTTTTGCCTGCAACGCGGCCTTGTACTGCTTGAGGCGACGTGACATTCATGCACAAGGCACAGGTGCTGGCAGGTTTCTGCGGGCACCCACAGTGCAGTGTTGCATTCTTGAAACCGTTGCTTGACCCTTTCCCTAAAATCAGGAAGATTCGCTTACACCTCTTATGGCTTATAATAGCCGTCTCCTGGGATAACAATAGCAATACTGAGAAGAATGAAAATAAAACGCATCATAGGCTGAAGAAATTAAACGCTCGGCACGTCTTTTCTTCAGCCTTACATGACTATATATCTATATATGTATACATCCATATATTTGGGAAGAAATCCATAAAAATATATATCGATATATATGTATTTCTATATATTTATATAGATATTTATCTATACACAGAAACAGATAGATAGATAGATAGATAGATAGATTGATAGAAAGACTGTATGCAATAACCCTGGATGTCTGACAGTTGAAGCTGACTGGTGATGTCATTAAGACTCTATTATGACACGTACAGCTTGGAAGCATAAATACTACAGCACGGCAGCCATTTATAGCCAGTCTCCATTGGAGATGGAAGTGGGCAGAAATGTACTGGCCTATCTTCCCAAGACGCCACAGCAGCCGGACAAATTGTATGTTCCACAGAATGGCTGTTTTATTCAGCCCATAAGGGTGACTACCCACTACAGGTTTTTTTTTCACTGCGAAATTCGTAGCAGTTTTTTTTCTGCAGGGGTCTATGGGACTTGTAATGTTAAAATCGAAATCACGCAAAATCGCAATTTACCGCAAAATCGCGATTTTAACATTACAAGTCCCATAGACCCCTGCAGGAAAAAAAAAAACGCTGCGAATTTCGCAGTGAAAAAAAACTGTAGTGAGTAGTCACCCTAAGGGGGAAACGGCGGCCTACAAAATCTGATTGGTCGCTGCTGCCACCATTTATGAAAAGGTCGGCTCAGTTCTTCCATGGATAAGAATAAGGTAGGTACATAGGCAGGCAGGTAGGTTCAGTTTTTGTAGGTTGAGGAAGGCTTATGGGCAAGGCCTTATGTCTGAACGCTGGCGCACGAAATGGCAGAGAGGCCCGGCACTGTGCATTCACTGATCATTGCCGTCAGCTGCTGTCTGCTTTCAAGCATGAATCAGGGGCTTGACACTTATCAACTGGCTTTGATTGTGGGTCACGCAGGTTGGTTGCAATGCCCTAGTATAAACGATACCTGGAACACAAGCCAGTCCTCAGGATGCATTCTAACTCAAGAGCACGATCACGTTGTGCCTGACCAATGTTTCCATCTTGGGTAGTAGCACAGTCCTAAGCGATATGGAGTGGAGTTGGCATATGAGCTGGTCTGTGGTTTTGCTTCCAACAGTTTCTACCGCACGCAGATGCTCAGTGGATACAATGTTGCGCGCTGGGGAAAACCCCAGGAATAATCCACAGCAGGCAGGCAAGCAAAGTGTAAATAAGGGGGGGATTGGTTAGCTGCCTGCAACTCTTGCTTGTACCCGAATAAGGTTTTGCCTGCAACGCGGCCTTGTACTGCTTGAGGCGACGTGACATTCATGCACAAGGCACAGGTGCTGGCAGGTTTCTGCGGGCACCCACAGTGCAGTGTTGCATTCTTGAAACCGTTGCTTGACCCTTTCCCTAAAATCAGGAAGATTCGCTTACACCTCTTATGGCTTATAATAGCCGTCTCCTGGGATAACAATAGCAATACTGAGAAGAATGAAAATAAAACGCATCATAGGCTGAAGAAATTAAACGCTCGGCACGTCTTTTCTTCAGCCTTACGTGACTATATATATATGTATTCATCCATATATTTTGGTAGAAATCTATAAAAATATATATCGATATATATGTATTTCTATATATTTATATAGATATTTATCTATACACAGAAACAGATAGATAGATAGATAGATAGATAGATAGATAGATAGATAGATAGATAAGAAAGACTGTATGCAATAACCCTGGATGTCTGACAGTTGAAGCTGACTGGTGATGTCATTAAGACTCTATTATGACACGTACAGCTTGGAAGCATAAATACTACAGCACGGCAGCCATTTATAGCCAGTCTCCATTGGAGATGGAAGTGGGCAGAAATGTACTGGCCTATCTTCCCAAGACGCCACAGCAGCCGGACAAATTGTATGTTCCACAGAATGGCTGTTTTATTCAGCCCATAAGGGTGACTACCCACTACAGGTTTTTTTTTCACTGCGAAATTCGTAGCAGTTTTTTTTCTGCAGGGGTCTATGGGACTTGTAATGTTAAAATCGAAATCACGCAAAATCGCAATTTACCGCAAAATCGCGATTTTAACATTACAAGTCCCATAGACCCCTGCAGGAAAAAAAAAAACGCTGCGAATTTCGCAGTGAAAAAAAACTGTAGTGAGTAGTCACCCTAAGGGGGAAACGGCGGCCTACAAAATCTGATTGGTCGCTGCTGCCACCATTTATGAAAAGGTCGGCTCAGTTCTTCCATGGATAAGAATAAGGTAGGTACATAGGCAGGCAGGTAGGTTCAGTTTTTGTAGGTTGAGGAAGGCTTATGGGCAAGGCCTTATGTCTGAACGCTGGCGCACGAAATGGCAGAGAGGCCCGGCACTGTGCATTCACTGATCATTGCCGTCAGCTGCTGTCTGCTTTCAAGCATGAATCAGGGGCTTGACACTTATCAACTGGCTTTGATTGTGGGTCACGCAGGTTGGTTGCAATGCCCTAGTATAAACGATACCTGGAACACAAGCCAGTCCTCAGGATGCATTCTAACTCAAGAGCACGATCACGTTGTGCCTGACCAATGTTTCCATCTTGGGTAGTAGCACAGTCCTAAGCGATATGGAGTGGAGTTGGCATATGAGCTGGTCTGTGGTTTTGCTTCCAACAGTTTCTACCGCACGCAGATGCTCAGTGGATACAATGTTGCGCGCTGGGGAAAACCCCAGGAATAATCCACAGCAGGCAGGCAAGCAAAGTGTAAATAAGGGGGGGATTGGTTAGCTGCCTGCAACTCTTGCTTGTACCCGAATAAGGTTTTGCCTGCAACGCGGCCTTGTACTGCTTGAGGCGACGTGACATTCATGCACAAGGCACAGGTGCTGGCAGGTTTCTGCGGGCACCCACAGTGCAGTGTTGCATTCTTGAAACCGTTGCTTGACCCTTTCCCTAAAATCAGGAAGATTCGCTTACACCTCTTATGGCTTATAATAGCCGTCTCCTGGGATAACAATAGCAATACTGAGAAGAATGAAAATAAAACGCATCATAGGCTGAAGAAATTAAACGCTCGGCACGTCTTTTCTTCAGCCTTACATGACTATATATCTATATATGTATACATCCATATATTTGGGAAGAAATCCATAAAAATATATATCGATATATATGTATTTCTATATATTTATATAGATATTTATCTATACACAGAAACAGATAGATAGATAGATAGATAGATAGATTGATAGAAAGACTGTATGCAATAACCCTGGATGTCTGACAGTTGAAGCTGACTGGTGATGTCATTAAGACTCTATTATGACACGTACAGCTTGGAAGCATAAATACTACAGCACGGCAGCCATTTATAGCCAGTCTCCATTGGAGATGGAAGTGGGCAGAAATGTACTGGCCTATCTTCCCAAGACGCCACAGCAGCCGGACAAATTGTATGTTCCACAGAATGGCTGTTTTATTCAGCCCATAAGGGTGACTACCCACTACAGGTTTTTTTTTCACTGCGAAATTCGTAGCAGTTTTTTTTCTGCAGGGGTCTATGGGACTTGTAATGTTAAAATCGAAATCACGCAAAATCGCAATTTACCGCAAAATCGCGATTTTAACATTACAAGTCCCATAGACCCCTGCAGGAAAAAAAAAAACGCTGCGAATTTCGCAGTGAAAAAAAACTGTAGTGAGTAGTCACCCTAAGGGGGAAACGGCGGCCTACAAAATCTGATTGGTCGCTGCTGCCACCATTTATGAAAAGGTCGGCTCAGTTCTTCCATGGATAAGAATAAGGTAGGTACATAGGCAGGCAGGTAGGTTCAGTTTTTGTAGGTTGAGGAAGGCTTATGGGCAAGGCCTTATGTCTGAACGCTGGCGCACGAAATGGCAGAGAGGCCCGGCACTGTGCATTCACTGATCATTGCCGTCAGCTGCTGTCTGCTTTCAAGCATGAATCAGGGGCTTGACACTTATCAACTGGCTTTGATTGTGGGTCACGCAGGTTGGTTGCAATGCCCTAGTATAAACGATACCTGGAACACAAGCCAGTCCTCAGGATGCATTCTAACTCAAGAGCACGATCACGTTGTGCCTGACCAATGTTTCCATCTTGGGTAGTAGCACAGTCCTAAGCGATATGGAGTGGAGTTGGCATATGAGCTGGTCTGTGGTTTTGCTTCCAACAGTTTCTACCGCACGCAGATGCTCAGTGGATACAATGTTGCGCGCTGGGGAAAACCCCAGGAATAATCCACAGCAGGCAGGCAAGCAAAGTGTAAATAAGGGGGGGATTGGTTAGCTGCCTGCAACTCTTGCTTGTACCCGAATAAGGTTTTGCCTGCAACGCGGCCTTGTACTGCTTGAGGCGACGTGACATTCATGCACAAGGCACAGGTGCTGGCAGGTTTCTGCGGGCACCCACAGTGCAGTGTTGCATTCTTGAAACCGTTGCTTGACCCTTTCCCTAAAATCAGGAAGATTCGCTTACACCTCTTATGGCTTATAATAGCCGTCTCCTGGGATAACAATAGCAATACTGAGAAGAATGAAAATAAAACGCATCATAGGCTGAAGAAATTAAACGCTCGGCACGTCTTTTCTTCAGCCTTACGTGACTATATATATATGTATTCATCCATATATTTTGGTAGAAATCTATAAAAATATATATCGATATATATGTATTTCTATATATTTATATAGATATTTATCTATACACAGAAACAGATAGATAGATAGATAGATAGATAGATAGATAGATAGATTGATAGAAAGACTGTATGCAATAACCCTGGATGTCTGACAGTTGAAGCTGACTGGTGATGTCATTAAGACTCTATTATGACACGTACAGCTTGGAAGCATAAATACTACAGCACGGCAGCCATTTATAGCCAGTCTCCATTGGAGATGGAAGTGGGCAGAAATGTACTGGCCTATCTTCCCAAGACGCCACAGCAGCCGGACAAATTGTATGTTCCACAGAATGGCTGTTTTATTCAGCCCATAAGGGTGACTACCCACTACAGGTTTTTTTTTCACTGCGAAATTCGTAGCAGTTTTTTTTCTGCAGGGGTCTATGGGACTTGTAATGTTAAAATCGAAATCACGCAAAATCGCAATTTACCGCAAAATCGCGATTTTAACATTACAAGTCCCATAGACCCCTGCAGGAAAAAAAAAAACGCTGCGAATTTCGCAGTGAAAAAAAACTGTAGTGAGTAGTCACCCTAAGGGGGAAACGGCGGCCTACAAAATCTGATTGGTCGCTGCTGCCACCATTTATGAAAAGGTCGGCTCAGTTCTTCCATGGATAAGAATAAGGTAGGTACATAGGCAGGCAGGTAGGTTCAGTTTTTGTAGGTTGAGGAAGGCTTATGGGCAAGGCCTTATGTCTGAACGCTGGCGCACGAAATGGCAGAGAGGCCCGGCACTGTGCATTCACTGATCATTGCCGTCAGCTGCTGTCTGCTTTCAAGCATGAATCAGGGGCTTGACACTTATCAACTGGCTTTGATTGTGGGTCACGCAGGTTGGTTGCAATGCCCTAGTATAAACGATACCTGGAACACAAGCCAGTCCTCAGGATGCATTCTAACTCAAGAGCACGATCACGTTGTGCCTGACCAATGTTTCCATCTTGGGTAGTAGCACAGTCCTAAGCGATATGGAGTGGAGTTGGCATATGAGCTGGTCTGTGGTTTTGCTTCCAACAGTTTCTACCGCACGCAGATGCTCAGTGGATACAATGTTGCGCGCTGGGGAAAACCCCAGGAATAATCCACAGCAGGCAGGCAAGCAAAGTGTAAATAAGGGGGGGATTGGTTAGCTGCCTGCAACTCTTGCTTGTACCCGAATAAGGTTTTGCCTGCAACGCGGCCTTGTACTGCTTGAGGCGACGTGACATTCATGCACAAGGCACAGGTGCTGGCAGGTTTCTGCGGGCACCCACAGTGCAGTGTTGCATTCTTGAAACCGTTGCTTGACCCTTTCCCTAAAATCAGGAAGATTCGCTTACACCTCTTATGGCTTATAATAGCCGTCTCCTGGGATAACAATAGCAATACTGAGAAGAATGAAAATAAAACGCATCATAGGCTGAAGAAATTAAACGCTCGGCACGTCTTTTCTTCAGCCTTACATGACTATATATCTATATATGTATACATCCATATATTTGGGAAGAAATCCATAAAAATATATATCGATATATATGTATTTCTATATATTTATATAGATATTTATCTATACACAGAAACAGATAGATAGATAGATAGATAGATAGATTGATAGAAAGACTGTATGCAATAACCCTGGATGTCTGACAGTTGAAGCTGACTGGTGATGTCATTAAGACTCTATTATGACACGTACAGCTTGGAAGCATAAATACTACAGCACGGCAGCCATTTATAGCCAGTCTCCATTGGAGATGGAAGTGGGCAGAAATGTACTGGCCTATCTTCCCAAGACGCCACAGCAGCCGGACAAATTGTATGTTCCACAGAATGGCTGTTTTATTCAGCCCATAAGGGTGACTACCCACTACAGGTTTTTTTTTCACTGCGAAATTCGTAGCAGTTTTTTTTCTGCAGGGGTCTATGGGACTTGTAATGTTAAAATCGAAATCACGCAAAATCGCAATTTACCGCAAAATCGCGATTTTAACATTACAAGTCCCATAGACCCCTGCAGGAAAAAAAAAAACGCTGCGAATTTCGCAGTGAAAAAAAACTGTAGTGAGTAGTCACCCTAAGGGGGAAACGGCGGCCTACAAAATCTGATTGGTCGCTGCTGCCACCATTTATGAAAAGGTCGGCTCAGTTCTTCCATGGATAAGAATAAGGTAGGTACATAGGCAGGCAGGTAGGTTCAGTTTTTGTAGGTTGAGGAAGGCTTATGGGCAAGGCCTTATGTCTGAACGCTGGCGCACGAAATGGCAGAGAGGCCCGGCACTGTGCATTCACTGATCATTGCCGTCAGCTGCTGTCTGCTTTCAAGCATGAATCAGGGGCTTGACACTTATCAACTGGCTTTGATTGTGGGTCACGCAGGTTGGTTGCAATGCCCTAGTATAAACGATACCTGGAACACAAGCCAGTCCTCAGGATGCATTCTAACTCAAGAGCACGATCACGTTGTGCCTGACCAATGTTTCCATCTTGGGTAGTAGCACAGTCCTAAGCGATATGGAGTGGAGTTGGCATATGAGCTGGTCTGTGGTTTTGCTTCCAACAGTTTCTACCGCACGCAGATGCTCAGTGGATACAATGTTGCGCGCTGGGGAAAACCCCAGGAATAATCCACAGCAGGCAGGCAAGCAAAGTGTAAATAAGGGGGGGATTGGTTAGCTGCCTGCAACTCTTGCTTGTACCCGAATAAGGTTTTGCCTGCAACGCGGCCTTGTACTGCTTGAGGCGACGTGACATTCATGCACAAGGCACAGGTGCTGGCAGGTTTCTGCGGGCACCCACAGTGCAGTGTTGCATTCTTGAAACCGTTGCTTGACCCTTTCCCTAAAATCAGGAAGATTCGCTTACACCTCTTATGGCTTATAATAGCCGTCTCCTGGGATAACAATAGCAATACTGAGAAGAATGAAAATAAAACGCATCATAGGCTGAAGAAATTAAACGCTCGGCACGTCTTTTCTTCAGCCTTACGTGACTATATATATATGTATTCATCCATATATTTTGGTAGAAATCTATAAAAATATATATCGATATATATGTATTTCTATATATTTATATAGATATTTATCTATACACAGAAACAGATAGATAGATAGATAGATAGATAGATAGATAGATAGATTGATAGAAAGACTGTATGCAATAACCCTGGATGTCTGACAGTTGAAGCTGACTGGTGATGTCATTAAGACTCTATTATGACACGTACAGCTTGGAAGCATAAATACTACAGCACGGCAGCCATTTATAGCCAGTCTCCATTGGAGATGGAAGTGGGCAGAAATGTACTGGCCTATCTTCCCAAGACGCCACAGCAGCCGGACAAATTGTATGTTCCACAGAATGGCTGTTTTATTCAGCCCATAAGGGTGACTACCCACTACAGGTTTTTTTTTCACTGCGAAATTCGTAGCAGTTTTTTTTCTGCAGGGGTCTATGGGACTTGTAATGTTAAAATCGAAATCACGCAAAATCGCAATTTACCGCAAAATCGCGATTTTAACATTACAAGTCCCATAGACCCCTGCAGGAAAAAAAAAAACGCTGCGAATTTCGCAGTGAAAAAAAACTGTAGTGAGTAGTCACCCTAAGGGGGAAACGGCGGCCTACAAAATCTGATTGGTCGCTGCTGCCACCATTTATGAAAAGGTCGGCTCAGTTCTTCCATGGATAAGAATAAGGTAGGTACATAGGCAGGCAGGTAGGTTCAGTTTTTGTAGGTTGAGGAAGGCTTATGGGCAAGGCCTTATGTCTGAACGCTGGCGCACGAAATGGCAGAGAGGCCCGGCACTGTGCATTCACTGATCATTGCCGTCAGCTGCTGTCTGCTTTCAAGCATGAATCAGGGGCTTGACACTTATCAACTGGCTTTGATTGTGGGTCACGCAGGTTGGTTGCAATGCCCTAGTATAAACGATACCTGGAACACAAGCCAGTCCTCAGGATGCATTCTAACTCAAGAGCACGATCACGTTGTGCCTGACCAATGTTTCCATCTTGGGTAGTAGCACAGTCCTAAGCGATATGGAGTGGAGTTGGCATATGAGCTGGTCTGTGGTTTTGCTTCCAACAGTTTCTACCGCACGCAGATGCTCAGTGGATACAATGTTGCGCGCTGGGGAAAACCCCAGGAATAATCCACAGCAGGCAGGCAAGCAAAGTGTAAATAAGGGGGGGATTGGTTAGCTGCCTGCAACTCTTGCTTGTACCCGAATAAGGTTTTGCCTGCAACGCGGCCTTGTACTGCTTGAGGCGACGTGACATTCATGCACAAGGCACAGGTGCTGGCAGGTTTCTGCGGGCACCCACAGTGCAGTGTTGCATTCTTGAAACCGTTGCTTGACCCTTTCCCTAAAATCAGGAAGATTCGCTTACACCTCTTATGGCTTATAATAGCCGTCTCCTGGGATAACAATAGCAATACTGAGAAGAATGAAAATAAAACGCATCATAGGCTGAAGAAATTAAACGCTCGGCACGTCTTTTCTTCAGCCTTACATGACTATATATCTATATATGTATACATCCATATATTTGGGAAGAAATCCATAAAAATATATATCGATATATATGTATTTCTATATATTTATATAGATATTTATCTATACACAGAAACAGATAGATAGATAGATAGATAGATAGATAGATTGATAGAAAGACTGTATGCAATAACCCTGGATGTCTGACAGTTGAAGCTGACTGGTGATGTCATTAAGACT
>NW_027102458.1:0-27307 GCF_035609145.1 Eleutherodactylus coqui | reverse complement strand
ATTGAAGGCGTGGGGATTGTAATGAGTCGCGCAGCTGAGTGAATGTAGGGAATATTCCGTCTATATATACATCTCTCAGCGAAACGACCCCCAAGCTCCTCCAGTATTGGGGGTCCGGGACTGTTTGCAAGGCTGTCAGGCCTGGGTTAACCCAGAGAGGGAGGTCGGATACCGTGTCTCTAAATCTCTGAAGAGATTTTGTTTCTCTCCATACACTCAGGGCCAGTCTATGAAGTGGTAATAGGTCTGAGGGGTTAGAGCGATCGGGGAACTCCAAATACGCCAACATATTGTTGCCTTTTACTTGATGTTCAAGGTATTGGTCTGTAATGGGCTTTCCTGTACTCTGAAACCACGGGCGGATGTTTCGTAGCTGGCCGGCTAGGTAATATAATCGGAGGTCTGGAAGGGACATTCCAGCCTGGTTTTTGGGTCTTTGCAGTGACATTAAGCTTAGTTTGGGTCTCGATGAGCCCCATATGAACGAGGAGATGTAGGAATTTAGGGATTGGAAATACAGTTTGGGGACGATCACAGGCATATGTTGTAATAAGTATAGACATTTAGGTTGTATAGCCATTTTGACTAGATTTATGCGTCCAGCTACTGATAGGGGCAACCTGGACCACTGCTTAAGTTTGTGTCTTATGGTTTCGATTTTAGAGGGTTGATGTTTTCCTTCAGGGCCTTATTGTGGTTTCGGGTTATATTTACCCCAAGATATTTGAATGTGGACACCGTCGCCAGGCCGTGTCTAGTTACTAAGGGATCTGTCACGGAGTTATGGTCCATATATAGGATCGTGGATTTGGACCAATTGACTTGTAGGCCTGAAAATTGGGCGAATTTGTCAATGTGGAACAAGGCCTGGGAGAAGGAAGTTTCAGGGTTTGATAAAAAAAGGATTGTGTCATCTGCATAGAGACCCACCTTACTCTCCAGGCCCCCCCACCTGATTCCGGTTACAGTGGGAGTGGATCTCAAGCGTATCGCCAGGGCCTCGATGGCTATGGCGAATAAAGCCGGGGATAGCGGGCAGCCCTGCGGGGTGCCCCTGGATAGTGAGAAATCTGATGAAGGGATACTGTTCACCGTCACGTTGGCGCTTGGGGATTTATATATAATCTCAATCCAGTGTATGAATTGTGGGCCGAAACCGAAACGGTGAAGGCAGGCCTCTAGGAAGCTCCACTCCAAGGAGTCAAAGGCTTTCCTCATATCTAGTGATGCAAGGGCCCAGGGCATATTGAATTTGGTACCGAGCTGAATGGCGGTCTGAACTTTGCGTATATTGATCGTTGTGGACTTCCCTGGCATGAAGCCAGTTTGGTCTGGATGTATAATGGAAAGAATGACTTGGTTTAGCCTAGTTGCTAGGACTTTGGTTAGAATTTTGTAGTCTGCGTTGTTCCAGAGGACAAAAGACGACCACAAAATCGCCCTCTCTATCGAGGACAAAGCCTTCTTGAACATAATGGAACAAGGCATTTTCAAAGATGAAACAAACAATTGGGTGGCACCACTTCCTTTCAAAAATCAGAGACGCCATCTCCCCGACAACAGAGATCAAACACTGAAGCGCTTTTTCTCACTCAGACGCAACCTTCTAAGAAGACCAGATATGAGTGAACATTTCTTCACATTCATGGGGAAGATATTTCGAAACAGTCATGCGGAAGTTGCTCCACCTCTAAGAGAAAAGGAGGAACACTGGCACCTGCCAATCTTTGGTGTCTACCACCCTAAGAAGCCAGGACAGATCCGGGTAGTATTTGACTCCAGTTCACAGTGTGAAGGAGTCTCCCTCAATGATGTTCTCATGACCGGACCAGACCTCAATAACACACTATTAGGAGTGCTCATTAGGTTCCGTAAAGGATTAACTGCCATTGTTGCCGACATACAGCAGATGTTTCATTGTTTTCTAGTGAAAGAAGAACATAGGAACTTCTTGAGATTCTTCTGGTTTAAAGACAACGACCAAACCAAAGACATAATGGAATACCGAATGAAAGTACATGTTTTTGGCAACAGCCCATCTCCTGCAGTCGCCATCTATGGACTCAAAAGGTCTGCCCGAGAAGGTGAAGAAGAATATGGACAAGATGTCAGGCAGTTTGTAGAAAGAGACTTTTATGTGGACGATGGCCTGAAATCACTTCCATCACCAGATGCAGTCATCGACCTACTCAAAAGAACCCAAAGTATGCTTGCTTGTTCGAACCTCAAACTCCATAAGATAGCTTCAAACAGCAAGCTTGTCATGAAAGCCTTTCCCACTCAAGATCACGCCAATGACCTGAAGGATCTAGACTTGGCAACGGCCACAATACCCTTGCAGCGCAGCCTAGGACTCAACTGGGACCTCAACAACGACACCTTTACCTTTCAGGTGGATCAAAGGCCAAAACCATTCACACGACGCGGTGTCCTATCTACGATCAACAGTATCTACGACCCGCTTGGGTTTGCAGCTCCCGTGACCATTCAAGGTAAGATGCTGCTCAGAGACTTAACTGCAGATACATGCGATTGGGACTCCCCCCTTTCCCCAGAGAAGGAGACATTGTGGGTAAAGTGGAGAGACTCCCTGGTAGCATTATCCGACCTACGCGTTCCTAGGCCGTATGCACACGTGCCTATTGCAGAGGTCAAGTCTAAAGAGCTGTGTGTATTTTGTGATGCCTCAGTGAAAGCAATTGCTGCAGTTACCTACCTCAAAACGATTGACATTAAGGGCCAGACATATATTGGGTTTGTGATGGGAAAGGCAAAACTGGCACCATCTCCTGAGTCTACCATACCGAGGCTGGAGCTTTGTGCTGCCGTTCTGGCAGTAGAACTAGCTGAACTCATTGTGACAGAAATAGATATGACACTTGATGACACAGAATTTCATACAGATAGCAAAGTAGTGCTGGGCTACATTTACAATGAGTCTAGGAGATTCTATGTGTATGTGCATAACAGAGTCCACAGGATTAGAAAGTCGTCAAAACCTACTCAGTGGCACTATGTACCGACTGATCACAACCCAGCAGATCATGCTACAAGAGCTGTACCAGCACAACTCCTTAAAGACACCACATTGCTCACAGGGCCAACTTTCTTTTATAAACCAGTACTGGACGCTCACAAGAAAGGCACCTATGAACTGCTAGACCCAGATTCCGATGCAGAGGTTCGCCCTCAAGTTTCCACGCTTATTCCGACACTTTCTAGCAAATGCTGGGCTGTCCTATTCACTTGTATGAGTATCAGGGCAGTGCATATAGAAGTTATTGAGTCTTTGGACACATCCAGCTTCATAAATGCATTAAGACGCTTCATTTCTATTAGAGGTCCAGTCAAGCAAATCCGTTCTGATAGAGGTACCAATTTCATTGGAGCGTCTAAAGAGTTGAATATCCCCTCAAACATTGACAGCGACCATGTAGGAAGATATCTTGCGAACCAAGGTTGCACATGGTCATTTAACCCTCCACATTCTTCTCACATGGGCGGCTCATGGGAGCGTATGATCGGCATAACACGTAGGATCCTTGATTCAATATTCCTCCACGAGGGCACTTCAAGACTCACCCATGAGACCCTCACAACTCTTATGGCTGAAGTAGTAGCTATCATAAATGCGAGACCATTAATGCCAATATCCAGAGATCCAGATGACCCTCCTTTGCTTACCCCTTCTACTCTACTCACGCAAAAGTTCGATGCAATTACAGCTCCTGCTGGTGAGTTTGATTCTAAAGACTTGTACAAGTGTCAATGGAGATGGGTACAAAGCTTGGCAAATGTGTTTTGGGAAAAGTGGAGGAAAAAATACATCTCAACTTTACAGACTAGGAATAAGTGGCATTCCAGTAAACCCAACATGGAAGTTGGCAATGTTGTTCTTGTCAAGGACTCTCAGTCAAAAAGAAACAAGTGGCCTATGGGACTCATAACCAAGGTTTTTCCCAGTGAAGATGGCAAGGTCAGAAAGGTGGAAGTCAAATTGTGCAAACAAAATGAGCCTAAACTCTTCTTCAGACCTGTTACTGAACTAATTTTATTACTCACAACAAAGAGGTCCTAATGTGGTAACCTTGGGTTACCAGACGGGGAGTGTCATGCCTTTGGCAGTCTCTGTTCAGTAAGATTGTCTGTACTGTATAAGGTATATGGTATTGCTTTATTTCTGGCATTACTAGATAGACTTTCTGTTAGGGCTCCATCTAGTGGGCATTTATATACTGAGCCTCAGTCTATTTTGTCCTCTGAGGGATTCTGTATCTTTACCCATGACCTCAGTGACATCATCAGCTCAGCCCACAGTTGCCATTTTCTGGCACATTCCCTCCATGTCTGGACTGCTCTAGAGACCCTCTGGAAACCTTTATTATCCAGGCTCACACCGGCATCGTCGGTATGTCTGAACTTCTACCTGAAGTCATACTCTTAGCATCCAGTGTATATATGTTTGCAGTTCCATGATTGTACCACTTTTATAGTTTCTAGTCTTATGTGTGTTATTCAGATAGCATAGCATGTGTCCTAGTGTATGCACATGCACACTTACCATCTCTCATGGCTGTATTACATGCTTCCTGTCTTCTCACATGTATGTAATGTATTCTATGTACTGCTATGTTAGTGTACATTGCTAAGTGCATCATTTTCTTTGTTCTACAGTTTTACCTCTACCTTGCAATAAGGTTGAAAGCGGACATTGCTCCATCGTCATTGTGTTGCAGGGAAGGTTATCTGCCTGTCTACTTATGCTCCACTCATAGGGAGGACAGAACATAAGTCGTTAATAGTTAATTGGCCATCAAAAGTTTAAAGGTAGATAATGCTTTCGCCCAGATACCAATGTGGCTCTGCCAATCATGCATTAATGTATTGTGGTCAGTAGGGATGATTTACGTACAGATGTTGATATTGAGATTGTAGATTCACAGCAGATTTCACTCCATTCATCCCAAGGAGTGAAGTTCATCATGTATGAACATACCCTTATAATCGTAAAGCGGAAAAGTTGAGTAGTTGCTCATAGCAAACAATCAGGTTTTTCCTTTTTTTGGCTATACTGTATTTATTAGGCTCTTTTACATTTACATTTTGCATAGTTTTTTTTCTGTTCTGTGTGTATCCATAGACCTCATTACCTTTTATGCATGCCAAAACACTATATTTATTCCATGTGTCAGTGCAATTCAAGTGTATTCCCTAACGAAAAGGAAATGTCACATGAGATGCAGGGGGATAAAACGAATCCCCAGCTACATATTGCATACCTAACACAGGAGGAAGTGCAGAGCCGGTTCCAAAGGATTAAAATCGATAAATCGCCGGGTCCAGATGAAACACACCCAAGGGTTCTAAGGAAACTAAGTGATGTGATGGCTAGACCACTATTTCCTATCCAAAAGAGAGCCTGGTAACTACAGGCTGGTAAGTCTCACTTCAATAACTGGAAAAATATTCAAGGGGTTTCTGAGAAACGCCATCCTAGAGAACAACGGAATAACTCCTCACCAGCACGGGTTCATGAGGGGTCGATCATATCAGACCAATTTGATCAGCTTCTACGATGAAGTAAGTTCTAGGCTGGACCTGGGAGAGTCTATTGATCTCGTATATCTGGACTTCTCTAAAGTATTTGACACCGTGCTGCAGAATAAGTTGGTATATAAAATGAGACAGCTTAGATTGGGTGAAAATGTGTGTATATGGGTAAACAATTGGCTCAGAGATAGAAAGCAGAGGGTGATAATAAGTGGTACTCTGATTGATTGGGCCACCATCCCTAGTGGGGTGCCACAGGGCTCAGTACCAGGCCCCATTCTGTTCAACGGCCTGATAGAGGGGCTGCACAGTAAAATATCAGTATTTGCAGATGACACAAAATTATACAATATAATTAATGCAACGGAGGACAATGTGCGGCTTCAAAAGGACCTAGATAAGCTTGGGGCTTGGGCAGAAAAATGGCAAATGAAGTTCAATGTTGATAAATGTAAGGTTATGCACATGGGCAGGAGAAACAGATGTCACCAATATACAATAAATGGGGTACTGCTAGGGAAAAGTGAGATGGGAAAAGACCTCGGGGTACTAGTGGATTGTAGATTTAATTGGAGCAATCAATGCCAGTCAGCTGCTGCAAAAGCAAATAAAGTTTTGAGGTGCCTTAAAAAAGGTATAGGGACGAGGGACGAGAACATTATCCTCCCACTATATAAGGCACTTGTCAGGCCTCACATGGAATACTGTGTACAGTTCTGGACACCGCTGCTCAGGAAAGATGTTACAGTGCTGGAGGGGGTTCAAAGAAGAGCAACTAAACTAATACATGAGAGGACTGGAATACCCAGAGAGGCTATCCAAATTGGGATTATTTACCCTGGAAAAAAGATGGCTAATGGGTGATCAAATAACTATGTATAAATACATGAGGGGACAATACAAGGATCTCTCCCATGATCTGTTTATACCCAGGACTGCGACGGTAACAAGAGGGCATCCTTTATGTCTAGAAGAAAGCGGGTTCTATCACCAACACATAAGGGGGTTCTTTACTGTAAGAGCAGTGAGACTGTGGAACTCTCTGCCTGAGGACGTGGTGATGGCAAAATCCATAGAGGAGTTTAAGAGGAGACTAGACATCTATCTAGAGTGGAAGGATATTACAGGATATAGACATTAGGTGACCAGCAGGTTTGTAGTTCTGGGTCTTATATTTAGGTAGGAACTATGAAAGTTGATCCAGGGATTATTCTGATTGCCATTACGGAGTCTGGAAGGAATTTTTCCCCAAATGGGCTAATTGGCTCCTGCCTCTTGGGGTTCTTTGCCTTCCTCTGGATCAGTGTTTCCCAACTCCAGTCCTCAAGACACCTCAACAGGTCATGGTTTCAGGATCTCCTATAGTAAGAACACCTGTGGAAATGTCTGAGGTATTGACTATAATTACATCCCCTGTGCAACACTGAGGAAATCCTGAAAACATGACCTGTTGGGGCTCCATGAGGACTGGAGTTAGGAAACACTACCCTGGATCAACTAGGGGTTGAAACAGGCTGAACTAGATGGACATTGTCTTCATTCAGCCTAACATACTATGTTACTATGTAATCCACTGCATTTCTGCATTGCTTACTAATAACCTGGTCTGAATGTTGCTTAAGGGCTCCCTCATACAGATATTTTTGTATAGCATTTAGCAGTGCCTTTTCAGCCCTGCGCTAAATGCTCTATAACTCTACCATTCATTTCAATGGGGCTGTTCACACACGCGTCAAAATGCAGCGTCTTCAACAGCAAGTTGTTCATGTTCTATCTTTGCCCATTTTCAGCCATTCATTGCCCATTGAAATGAATGGGCAGCAGTTTCAGATTGGCTGAAAATGATTTCACGGCTCTGATTGGCTGAGCCAGCGCTGAGAACCAATCACAGTAATCTATTGTTGGAGATGGGGTTCTCAAACCTCGCTCCCAACAATAGATGATCTGTCAGTGCAGGGGAAGCCCGGAGCAGCGCTGGAGACCAGCGGGAGGGACCCTGACGGCACTTCCTAGGTGAGTATTGCTTTTTTTTTTCCTTTTCAGCTTCATTGGCTATGTTTTTAGCTGTGCTGAAAACGTATCCAAAACGCTGCCACAAGGCATGCCAGCGCTGCTAAAACCACAGTAAACGCAGCGTTGAAAAAAAAACTGTGTTTCTGCATATACCTGTGTGAGGGAGGCCTCAGTCACATCATTTACATTGTATTTGTCTATAATTGTAACAAACAGTTGTTCCATTCACGTCTTTTATTGAACACATTGAGTAACCATCCACAGTGCAGGGAGAGAAAGTAAGTGAACCTCTGCATTTGGTTTCTCTTAGGTTGCTCTCACACTCACGACGGTAAAATGCATTTTCTGAACGCATGTGTGAGAATAACCTTAGGACTAATTTGATAGAATCGGTTCACGTGTGCTTTGCCCTTTCATAAAAAAGGCACACTAAGCTTTTAAAAGTCCGGCTACCGGCAAATCTGTTCTTCCAATAAATGATTAGTTAGCATAAACTATGTTTCAATGCCAAAACACTTCCAGAAGACCTCGGACGTGTTCTAGAGATGCATGAAGTTAGAGAAGGCTACCAAAGCATTGCTAAAGACCGGGCTGTACATCCACGATTAGACAAATTACACATGGAAACATTTAAGACACTCGCTGCTCTCCTCAGGCTAACTTCACACGGGCGAGTGCGATGTCAGGCCGTGAATCACAGTCAAATATTGCACTTGCCACCATGTGAATTCCCCACGAACAATGGGAGATGTGACAAAAGATTTAGAAATTGTTGCGATTGTGGTGTGATGTGATAAAACTTCACTTGTGTGTATGAACCCATTCAGAAGAATGGGGTTCATGTTTATGACAGATTTCTGCGTCTTGCAATGCACAAATCTTGTGGGATTTCCTCACCCGTGTGAAGGCGGCCCTAGGCGATACCAAATACACAAAAGTATTAAAACAAAACATTAAAAAAAACTGTATAAACTTGGTATCGCCGGAGCGGGCCGACCAGAGAATAATCTTATCACATTATATATTCTTCACACTGAACGTCATAAATAAAATACAAAAAACAAATGGAGTTTCTTTTTTTTCCCCTAAATCCCCCTAAATTTTTTTAATAAAAGTTATACAGTACATTGTGTACCTACAAATGATGTCCTTAAAAAACAAGCCGCATATGGCAATGTTGACAGAAGAATTAAAAAGTTATGGCTCTAGGAATGCGGCAATGAAAATACCTGACAAATTAGTCAGTCATTAAAGGTGCAAACGGGCTTTATCACTAAGGGGTTAATTGTTTTAGTGGTGTGTACATATAATTACATGTTTAATGAACTTTGTGATTTTCATTATTTCTTGGCGCCATTATGATTGGTGTATAGGGATGACTGATACACACGGCGGCTTCTGCATCCGGTTACTGATACAATCTCCGCTGTCATACATCTAGATTGCGGATCCGTATTACATACATTTATAGACACACTTGTGTGAAAGTGGCCTAAAAGGTCATTTGTCACCTGATAGATCAGTCTTCAATAATCAGCTGATGGTGCCAGCGGCGGTCAGGATTTTATCATTTTCTCTATGTCCGTGCCGTGGGGAGCGAAGGATTTAGAGACCCAGAACGCGTGTGCACCAATTACAAGTAGAATTATTGAGGCACCTTGTAGAAAGATATCATCATTAATCACCATATCTATACAAGAGACCGGGCCGGGATGTCAGCTATCATCATGTCATATGGGGAAAAATGGGGACATAATGAGAAATCTACTAAACAATGACATAACCGCAAAGTGGATGATTACAGATGTTCATCTCTATGAGCAGATTAATATGGTGGACGGATTCACGATTTTATACAAGTTGACGATATTGTGTAGAATAATTGTAAAGGGCAAAAAGAAAGACAAACTGTAAGTATGTGAATGTCCCCCTCAAATATCATCCCCCGGCAAGTTCTGGACAGCTTCAGCACACGGACATGGCAAGTTCCCACTTTACTAATAAAGATTATCATTAGTCTGAAGAAACTGGTGAGAATATTCCTGTAAATGTCCTTCCTCACATCTCAGTACCTGCGGACATACGCTTTCAAACTTATCATGGTTGGCTGTGATTGGTCAGTTACTGATCACATGACTGCTGTCATGGTAACAGCCAGGGCAATTGTGTTGTCACGGTGGTTGGCAGTTGAGAGTGTTGGAGACTGGCGATGGAGAAGGAGGCGATGTCTGCTGGACCAGGGCAGAGCGATTTTATGGAGCAAATTCGGAGGGAGAAAGGAGAGAAAAGACCAAGACATGTCTTGGACTCATCACTGACTTCAAAGAAAAGCCAAAGGAGGAAGAGGAGGAAGAAAACATCGACTGCAATGAAGTCCATCATTCCACCGACTCATTCGGTGAAGAAAGACCTCAGGGGTAAGAAACAACCCAAGAAGAGGCATCTGGATTCTTCAGAGGAAGAAAAGGATCCACCTGTAAAGATCAAGAAAGAAGACCCGGGAGGCTCAGGTACCGCCGGAGGTCTGGGAAGCGCTGCATGTGGTAGATGTTGGTGCAGATCCACACCAAACTCTGTGTCAGAGTCCGCGCCAATAGTACAGATTGTGAGGGGGGTTTTGGCATGTGATTGGACATGGATTTTGGTGTGGATTTTTGGCACCAGATCTGCTGGGTGTGAACGCTCCCTCAGGGTCCCACACACTGTACCCGCCATGTCTGATGGTTTATATGTTGTCTGCCGGGGAGAAAGAAGGGGGAAAGTGATAGAAATGTTACATTGTATTCCATTGTATTTATGTACATTGTATAATGTGAAATGCCAGATGTTACTGTGATTATAGATGAGCTGCTGAAATGTACAGTTTTCTGGTTAGTTGTCTTTTTACAATTCATGTATGTTGTATTCCGGGGAGAAAGAAGAGGAAAGTGATAGAAATGTTACATTGTATTATATTGTATTTATGTACATTGTGTAATGTGAAATGTTACTGTGATTAATAGATGTGCTGCTGAAAAATACAGTTTTTGGCTTTCTTCCAGGTCGTGTTTAGATGACGTGTTTTTAGGATGCGTTCACAATTTGCTGATTTGCTGTGGATTTTGGTGCAGATCTGCTGCAGAATTCACCCATACAATTTGAATTTAATTGAAAGGATGAAATCTGCTGCAGATCCGCATACAAATCTGTGAAAAAATCTGCACCAAATCACCGACTTGTGAACGCAGCCTTAATGTGGGTATAAGGAGATGTGTATGTCCGGCCATTGCTCCTCAGCGGAGGTGATCACAGCGCCATCGCCGCCCGTCCTCTGTGTTACATGAAAGCCACAGAGATTAGTGTTTACAGACAAGCGATGAACCCGCTGTAAGTGCGGCAGGTCTGTGAATACCTCCACTGAGGAGCTACAGCAAAATACAGGCCGCTGTTTGCCAAAACAACTTCATGAACTCAAGCTGCAAAAGAGAGAAAATGTGCCACAAAAATAAACACAACACACACCAGGTTTTTTGGCTTTTATTATTTACTATTCACTGACAGATAACATGTAGATGCAGCATTTTTTGCAGCAAAAATGTGATTAAAAAACACCATAATTCAAAAAAGTGCAGGTTTTGAATAAAAAAAGACTATGGGGCAGATTTACTACAGGCAACATGACGGTTCAGTTGGTAGCACTGTTGTCTTTAACGGAGTGGTCCAGTTCCAAATTATTGATGAGCCTATCTGCATGATAAGCCATAAATAGTAGATTGGTGGGGCTCCACCACCTAGGATCTCCACTGATCAGCTGTTATCTGGGCTGATGTGCTTGTGCATTTACCTAGAGTTCTGCAGGAAGCAGACAGCTCCATTACCACTGTAGAGGTCAGACGTGGTATTACAAGCAAAGCTACTTTAATGGCAACTTGGCCTGTAGTACCAAACCAGGCCACTGCAGCGAGAATGGAGCTGTCTGCTACCTGCAGAAATCTGTTCAGTGCAAAAGTGTACTGACACAAAAGACAACTGACTAGCAGAGATTTCGGTAAGCAGATACCTGCTAATCTGCTGTCCTCCAGATGGATCCATCAATTGTTTGTAACTGGACAATCCCTTTAAGCACTGGGTCCAGGTATCATATCTGCCATCATGTTTTTGTGTGCTTCCTCCAAAGACATCCTCATGTGTGCATATAGATTGTGAGCCCCTACGGGGACAAAGCCCAATGTAACTGATGAACTGTGTGCAGCGCTGTGGAGTATGTATGTGCTATATAAATGAGTGTAATAAATAAAACCATTTACTCCGGTGTGTTTTATCCAAAGTGCCCTTAACTTCTGGATGTTAGTAATGTATATTAAATAACCGCTCCTCTGACTGCTGGTGTGCCACAAAGGAAGTCTATGTCTATAAACTACATGATGGATATTGCTTCAAACACTGGAGAGACTACAAGAACCCCATTAACCCCTTGGCTTCCACCCGTCCCCCTTTGCTTCTTCCTCCACCATGCCATCCCTTTTACCTTTAACCCTCGTTAGGACAACAACTATCACTCCCAACCTCCCCATACAGGTACACGCTCGGCGGAGGGTGAAGGAGTTTCCATTGGGGAGAAGAACTTCTGGTCCTTTTACACGGAACGATTATTCTTCAGATTGTCGCCGGATCGCACGAACCTGAAGATAATCGTTCAGTGTAAATGCTGCCGGCGACAGAAGGATGAATGAAAATTCATTTATCATTCACCGTTTACTTTGTGTAGCATAAATACCAAACGCCGATCGCCCGTGTGAACAGGCAGCTGCTGGTCTATGAATGATTGTGCGTTTACTGGGAATGGGGGCGGCCGAAGCGATCTCCAGCCGCTCCACCTCCAGTCACTGACCGATCATCGCTCCTCTGCGAAAGCAAAGGAACAATTATCGCTGGGACGACTGTGGGGCGCTTCAGGACCTGGAAATCATCCCGTGTAGAAGTACCCTGAGCTACTACCAAACACCTCCGGCAGAGGCTTATCTCCGATGGGAACATACTCCAATAGAAACAAGATTACTTTATAAATACAGTAACAGAACCAAGCTGTTATAGATGTGATAACAGAAACAAGCTTAACACAGACACATTACCAGAACTGAGCTTACTACATAGATACCATAACAGAGCTAATCTTACTACATAAACTCCATACAAGAACCAAGCTTATTACCTATACGCTACCAGAACCAAACCTACTATATAGACACATTACCAGAACTGAGCTTACTACATAAATGTAATAACAGAAGTAATCTTACTGCATAAATACAAAGGAATCACAGAAATGGTGTTGCCTCAGGGATACCATCCTAAGGGCGCCTCCACACTTGCGATATTGCTGCATTTCTTTAACGCAAATGTCAATAGGACTTTCTAATGTTAAAAACGGATCGCACAAAAATCACAAAACACAAACTTACGATTTTTGTGTGATGCATTTTTAACATTAGAAAGTCCCATTGACGTTTGCGTTAAAAAAACGCATCGATATCGCGATCGCAAGTGTGAAGGCACCCAAAGGTGAAAAGGTAGAAGAGGATCTATTATGACCATTGAAGCATCAGATATTGTGTCTCCCAAAGGCCACTTTACTAGATCCCTCTAGATCAGGGTTTCTCATAGTGTGCTCCGCTGTAGCAGTGTCTGGATAGTCCGTACAGAGAAAATCAGCATGCAAGACCCGCGGTTGGCATAGCAACGTGGATCACATGAGCCGACTCTGGGACCAATGGAGGATTATAATAAGGGTGACCGCCCCAGGCCCAAGACTCCAAGTGAGCCCACGGCCATCCCAATCGCCCGTATTGTAATCCGCATTGCTAAACCCTATTACTATCGGGGCCGCTATCAATACTGAAGCTGCTATCACTACTGGGGCCGCAATAGGGGTCACTATTACTACTGGGGCCACCAATATAGGGGGACACTATTACTACTGGGGTTACTAATATAAGGGCGAGCACCCACTGGCGTTTTTTTACCTGCGTTTTGCGTTTTGCGTTTTGCGTTTTTCATGCACAGGCATAGAGATAACATGTGTTCCTGTCCACTGGCGTTTTTTTTGCATTGCGTTTGCGTTTTTAACATAGGAACTGTCAGTTGCATATGTGTCCTTATTTTTCTCCATGGAAATTAATGGCAAAGCCGCGAAAACGCCGCGAAAACGCCGCGGAAAACGGCGCGAAAACGGCGCGAAAAACGGCGCGAAAAACGCCGCGAAAACGTTTTTCCCGCGGAAAACGCAAACGCCAGTGGGTGCTCGCCCTAAGGGGTCACTATTACTACTGGGGCTTCCAATATAGGGGTCACTATTACTACTGGGGGCCACCAATATAGGGGGACACTATTAATACTGAGACCACTGTGGGGGACGCAATTACTACAGGGGCCAATATAGGGAACGCTATTACTACTAGGGCTACCAATATAGGGGGA
Organism: Eleutherodactylus coqui; assembly: GCF_035609145.1. NCBI lineage: Eukaryota > Metazoa > Chordata > Amphibia > Anura > Eleutherodactylidae > Eleutherodactylus > Eleutherodactylus coqui. The sequence continues at coordinate 13,288 of NW_027102458.1, read as the reverse complement.
CACTATTACTACTGAGGCCACTGTTTGGGATGCAATTACTACAGGGGCCAATATAGGGGGACACTATTACTACAGGGGCCACCAATATATGGGTCACTATTACTGCTAGGGCCACCAATATAAAGGTCACTATTACTACTAGGGCCACCAATATAAGGGTCACTATTACTACTAGGGCCACCAATATAGGGGAGTCACTATTACTACATGGGGTGGATTTGCTGCGGTATTTACAGTAGCTGTAGCAGCAAAGTTGATAAGATATTGAAAATCTCATCCACATGTTGTGGAAAAAATCTGCACAAAACCCGTGCAGATATTGACATGTGGTGCGAGATTTAATTCCGCAGCATATTAATTTAAAATATAATGTATATCAATAGCCCATCCGGTCCCCTAGCTTTCCTCACGGTTTTTTTTTAATGGCCCTGTCCTTTTTGTAAGGACAGAGGTAAAAAAATCATGTTGTGGTAAGTCACGCCCCTAACCCCTCCCCTGACCACACCCTCTGTCCCACTTTGGGGCTCCATGAGAAACTTTTGCTTTAAAAAAGGCTCCATGACGGAAAAAGTTTGGGAATCACTGCTCCAGATTCTTGGTGGATTCCTATGGTGGGTAATCTAGTGACTAGTCAGACTGAGTAATGAGAAAGCATGACCCACCTCACAAAGTACCACCATATGTCTATGGACCCTCTTATCCTCCGTGGAGACCCAAAGTGAGTGTCAGCCCAACGAATACTAACTAGGCATGATGCTCACAAATAGGTTCCAATATTATGTCAAAGACTCTACCTATGGTGGGTGATCTGATTACTGGCCAGACTTAGTACTGACTTAGCATAGCCCACCTATAGAATACCTTGTGTGTATGGATTTACACTAAATCACCAGCGGAAAACCAAACTGAGTGTCTGCCAAAGATGGATGCTGACTGTGCGTAACACCCACAAATGGGTTCCAATGTGTTATAAAAGATTCAGAATATCACCATGTATCTACGAGCTTTATCTAAATCCTCAGTGGAAAACCAAAGTGGGTGTCAGCCAAAATAGATACTGACTGTGCGTAACACCCACAAATGGATACCAGCGCATTATATAAGACCCAACGCCTTTCTAAGATGCGGATAAATACTCTTATCAGGAGTCTAAAGCTAGGTAGAGAAGATAATGCTATCTGTTCTATTAGCTGGCAGGGCACACTAAGGCCGGCTGCACCCGGGCAGACTGGATTCCATATGTGGAATCCCACAGCAAAATCTGACCCTGTGGCCAGCTGGCGGGCACCCACTTTGGTTTTCCACTGAGGATTTAGATAAAACTTGTGGGTACATGGTGATATTCTGAATCTTTTATAACATGTTGGAATCTATTTGTAAGTGTTATGCACAGTCAGCATCTATTTTGGCCGGCACCCACTTTGGTTTTCCACTGAGGATTTAGATAAATCTCCTGGATATATGGCGGTATTCTGAATATTTTATAAAACACTAGCTTACCCGTCGCGCGTTGCTGCGAAGACAGACAGATATACATTTGTTTTTATATATCTAGATAACAACCAATCACAGCGCAGCTTTTTTAGGTTACCTCAGTGGTATAATATATAACAACCAATCACAGCGCAGCTTTCATGTTACCTCAGCTTTATAATATATAACAGCGCAGCTTATATGTTACCTCAGCAGTATAAAATATAACAACCAATCACAGTGCAGCTGTCATGTTACGTCAGCAGTAAGAGAAATAACAACCAATCACAGCGCAACTTTTATTCTGCCTCAGCAATATAAAAAATAGCAACGAATCACAGCGCACCATTCATTTTACCTCAGCGGTATAATATATAGCAACCAATCACAGCACAGCTTTTATTTTACCTCAGCATTCTCAATATCCAGCAATTGTCTTGCGAAACGTTCGGCGGATGCATCATTTTGTAGTTGAACACGCATCCCGTTACTCGTAATGCCTTTTGCTTTTGTGCTTGAGATGGAAATCAAACGATCTTTGTCTGGGGGGGCATAACTGTCGACGATGCTCGCACGCACACCACCTGTCGTAGGATAGATGTACTATGCCAGTAATCTTCCCAGGAGTGTACTCAACAACTTCCCATTAACTTTTCCTATTTATGACTTAATCAATGCTCCTGCCAAATTTCAAGTTTCTATTAGTGTAAAATTTGGACGCCAATTGTTTTGCGCTTAAAATTGAATGATCGAGTTGGGTGGGACCCATTAACTTTTCCTATTTATGACATAATCAATGCTCGTGCCAAATTTCAAGTTTCTATGACATCGCGAAGCGAGAAAATTAGATTCCGTACGTAAAATTTGGACGCTAATTCTTTTGCACTTAGAATTGAATAATCGAGTTGGGACCCATTAAGTTTTCCTATTTATGACATAATCAATGCTCGTGTCAAATTTCAAGTTTTTATTACATTGGGAAGCGAGAGAATTCGATTCCGTACGTAAAATTTGGACGCTAATTCTTTGGCGCATAGAATTGAATAATCGAGTTGGGACCCATTAGCTTTTCCTATTTATGACATAATCAATGCTCGTGCCAAATTTCAAGTTTCTATGACATTGGGAAGCGAGAAAATTAGATTCCGTGCGTAAAATTTGGACGCTAATTCTTTTGCGCATAGAATTGAATTATCGAGTTGGGACCCATTAGCTTTTCCTATTTATGACATAATCAATGCTCCTGCCAAATTTCATGTTTCTACAACATCGGGAAGTGAGAGAATTAGTGGCAATGATGGAAATCGAACGATCTACGTGGGGGGGTCGTAACTGTCGACGACGCACACGTATTCGCGCCATTTATCGTAGCATAAATGTACTATGCCTATAATCTTCCCAGGAGTGTACTCAACAACTTCCCAAAGTTTCATGGCGATCGGATGAATGGTGTAGTAGCGCATAAAGGACAAACAGACAGACACACACACACACAGACATACATTCAATTTTATATATATAGATTGGAACCTGTTTGTGAGTGTTACGCACAGTCAGTATCCATCTTTGGCGGGCACTCAGTTTGGTTTTCCACTGGTGATTCAGTGTAAATCCATAGACACTAGGTATTCTATAGGTGGGCTATGCTAAGTCTTTAACATAATATTGGAACCCATTTGTGAGCATTATGCTTATTTAGTATTCGTTGGGCTGACACTCAATTTGGGTCCCCATGGAGGATAAGAGGGTTCATAGATATATGGTGGTACTTTGCCAGGTGGGTCATGCTATGTCATTACTCAGTCTGACTAGCCACTGGATTACCCACCATAGGTATCCACCAAGAATCTAGAGGGATCTAGTAAAGTGGTCTTTGGGAGACACAATATCTGATGCTTCTATGGTCATAATAGATTCTCTTTTACCTTATCACATAATTGATTTACACCTAGGATGGTACCCCTGAGGAGACACCATTTCTGGTGACTGCCTTTTGCTAAAGGGGCCTCTCTGAAGTGTAGCATCATTTTTGGTCGTAAGAATCCCTGTAATAAGGAGATATCGGAGGGATGAGTCCATATCTAGGCTCACCTCTCATCAATGTTGTATTTTGTTCTGGCACTAATTGCCAATTTACTTTGGTTTTAATCTAAGTCCATAAAGGTTAATTTTTAATCCTATTCTGTGAAGAAATACTACATAAATACCATACAAGAACCAAACGTATTACCTAGACAATACCAGCAACAAACCTACTGCATAGATACAGTACCAGAACTGAGCTTACTACATAGACACAACAACAAGAACAAGAACCAAGCTTATTACCTAGACCAGTGATGGCAAACCTGCTTGGGACAGAGTGCTCAAAACCCACTTATTTATCGTAGAATGCCAATATGTCAGGGGGCGGGGCTTATGACAATGTATATTTTTTTCCTCCGTCATTATAATAAGAACAGAGCCATTTTAAAATAGAAAGCGAGGATCGCCCTGTATCTTTTTCCAAGTTGGAGCACAGGATTACCAATGGTGCGGATTTTGACTGGAAATCAGCTGCATACCCGCAGCTAATTTCATACTATGCTACGCTCCCCTCGCCTCCTCCAAAGGCTTCCCGTTGTCAGCGCTCCCTGGCTTCTGGTTCCCAGCGGCCTGTACTGGCCTCACCTAACCAGCGGCGTCCTGCCTGACCAGGCCGCTGGGACCGGAAGCCAGGGGGCGCTGATGGCAGGAAACCTACAAAAGGAGGCGAGGGGGGCGCCGCATAGTACGAAATCAGCTGCGGATACACAGCTGACTTCTAGTCTGAATCTGCACCAATGAAGCAGATTTTTACTATTTTTTGGATGCGGAAATGCTATGGAATTTGGTGCAGAAATTTCCAATTCGGACATTGCGCAGCATTTCCACTGTGTGCTTTTCCATACTGTAAGTCAAGTTGAGTTTTGCTGCCACGTGCAGAGTGGCGTCAGTAGCAATAGCGTCCCCTATATTGGCCCAAGTAGTAATAGTAACCTCCATAGTGGCCTCAGCAGTAATAGTGTCCCCTATATTAGCCCCAGTAGTAATAGTGTCCCCTATATTAGCCACAGTAGTAATAGTGACTTTCACAGAGGCCTCATTAGTAATAGTGTCCCCTATATTAACCCTAGTTGTGATAGTGTCCCCTATATTAACCCCAGTAGTAATAGTGTGCCATATATTAAACCCCGCAGTTATAGTGTCCCTTATATTAGACCCAGTAGTAATAGTGTTCCCTATATTAGCCACAGTAGTAATAGTGACTTCCACAGAGTAGTAATAGTTGTGGACGAGGAGGAAAGAAAAGGGTGGAGCCAAACGCGTACAGTCGTGTGAACAATAATACTAAATACGTGGTGAAGAGAGTGGAGTGGTAACTTCAATAGTGGAGGTGCTGCCTGACCAGATGACGCACCACCTGGGGGGGGGGGGTGTGATAGAGCAAGAGAATAGGACTAAAAACGGGTAGTGGAGAAGGCGCAACACTGCAGGTTAAAGCAAGTAGGAAGTGACCAAAGGTGTGGAAAACTTCTCCTTTTATTTAATAAAGTACGTGATAAGCTTATGAAAATGCGTTTCGAGGATAACCCCTTCATCAGTTTGGTTGGTGTTTAAAATATACAAGCTATTGGTGGGTCCCAATTATGAAATAAGAGAAGTGTTCCACACCTTTGGTCACTTCCTACTTGCTTTAACCTGGAGTGTTGCGCCTTCTCCACTCTCAGTAGTAATAGTGCCCCCTATATTAGCCCCAGTAGTAATAGTGACTTTCCATAAAGGCCTCAGTAGCAATAGTGTCCCCTATTTTAAACCCAGTAGTAATAGTGTCCCCTATATTAGCCCCAGTGGTAATAGTGTCCCCTACATTAACCCCAGTAGTTATAGTGTCCCCTACATTAACCCCAGTAGTTATAGTGTCCCCTACATTAACCCCAGTAGTAATAGTGTCCCCTATTTCAGCCCCAGTAGTAATAGTCTATATAGCCGCAGGAAAGTGCCTTGGGATATAAAGGATCAGGACTCACCTGGTGTGAAGACCTGGACCCAGTGTGGATCTCCAGGTGTCTCACCTGTGGTCCTGGATATATGTCTAATAGGCGGTTTCCTACACCGGTGGTATCCACTGTAGAAGGGGAGAGCTATACGGATTACGGGGGAGCTCTCCAATGAGGGGACCTCCCTGACATATAGATTAGAAAAGAAACAGTCACTTATATAAACCCTGGCTGGTAGGACAGGTAATAACAATATCCAGCGGTCACTGGTGACAATATCCAGAGAAGTAATTGGCACTTTCTTTGAAGGAGGGGGATATGGTAACTACAGCAGCCCCTCCTAGTGATGGTACATCAAGGTATATAGAAGGTATAGATGCGATGTTCCGGACGGTATATAGATGAAGTTGGCAACACGTTTCTGTGCATAACAGTCCCTTTATTAAGCCCTACATAAACAAACATAGCATAGTATTCATATTTACCCCATATGATTGTGTAGGTAGTTAGCACATGTTCCTGTATCTGCTCCAGGGGAGAGGGGCGGTTCTACTGGTACGTCACCTAGTAACGTCATTACATCCACACGTTGCTGTCATCGTTGTTAGTCTCCTGCAAGAACGCTCATTGCGCTCCATCCTGAGGTCATTCTTCCAGTGTATTCCCCCCTGGTGACGTCATTACGTCCTCGCTGTCTCTACTGCTAATCTCCGGCTGCTACGCATATTGTGTTCCATTCGGAGGGCAGAGGACATAGTGTGCCGATGTCTGGGTAGCGACGTCATTGTGGCTGCGCGTTCCTTCTCCATAGAAGTACTGGAGAGAGAACACGCTTAATCAGGGGCGTACCTAAGGGCTCAGGGGCCCGGGTGCAAAAGTTCCGCTCGGGGCCCCCCCCTGGGGCCTCCACCCCACACTCCCCCATACTCATACCTAGATCGTGCTGCAAACATGATCTGCCCCTTTACGTAATCTTTCCTGCACATGAAAATTTGTTTGTAGCTCCGCAGGCCACTCTCACACACACCGCTTTTTACCGCTATGAGCACAGCGCCCCGAGTGCCGTACTAACCACGGTACAACACTCCCATAGATATCAATGAGCTTACTCACATCTGCGCTGGAACGCGGTGTCCCTATCACTGTGATTTTTCAGAGCTGTCTGTTCTATTTTTGCGTTTTCGTGGTTTTAACACACCTCATCACCCACCACAATGATGGGGTGCATTAAAAAGCGCCGTCAAACGCTGTAACCTGTGTTAGAAAACACTGCTTAAAATTCTGGTCACTATTTCAAGCTGCGTTTTCTGAACACGTGTGTGAGAGCGGCCTTAGAACCTGCATGCAGTAGATAGGGACAGATAGGGACAACTTTTTCCAAGTTGGAGCACAGGATTACCAATGGTGCGGATTTTGACTGGAAATCAGCTGCATACCCGCAGCTAATTTCATACTATGCTACGCTCCCCTCGCCTCCTCCAAAGGCTTCCCGTTGTCAGCGCTCCCTGGCTTCTGGTTCCCAGCGGCCTGTACTGGCCTCACCTAACCAGCGGCGTCCTGCCTGACCAGGCCGCTGGGACCGGAAGCCAGGGGGCGCTGATGGCAGGAAACCTACAAAAGGAGGCGAGGGGGGCGCCGCATAGTACGAAATCAGCTGCGGATACACAGCTGACTTCTAGTCTGAATCTGCACCAATGAAGCAGATTTTTACTATTTTTTGGATGCGGAAATGCTATGGAATTTGGTGCAGAAATTTCCAATTCGGACATTGCGCAGCATTTCCACTGTGTGCTTTTCCATACTGTAAGTCAAGTTGAGTTTTGCTGCCACGTGCAGAGTGGCGTCAGTAGCAATAGCGTCCCCTATATTGGCCCAAGTAGTAATAGTAACCTCCATAGTGGCCTCAGCAGTAATAGTGTCCCCTATATTAGCCCCAGTAGTAATAGTGTCCCCTATATTAGCCACAGTAGTAATAGTGACTTTCACAGAGGCCTCATTAGTAATAGTGTCCCCTATATTAACCCTAGTTGTGATAGTGTTCCCTATATTAACCCCAGTAGTAATAGTGTGCCATATATTAAACCCCGCAGTTATAGTGTCCCTTATATTAGACCCAGTAGTAATAGTGTTCCCTATATTAGCCACAGTAGTAATAGTGACTTCCACAGAGTAGTAATAGTTGTGGACGAGGAGGAAAGAAAAGGGTGGAGCCAAACGCGTACAGTCGTGTGAACAATAATACTAAATACGTGGTGAAGAGAGTGGAGTGGTAACTTCAATAGTGGAGGTGCTGCCTGACCAGATGACGCACCACCTGGGGGGGGGTGTGATAGAGCAAGAGAATAGGACTAAAAACGGGTAGTGGAGAAGGCGCAACACTGCAGGTTAAAGCAAGTAGGAAGTGACCAAAGGTGTGGAAAACTTCTCCTTTTATTTAATAAAGTACGTGATAAGCTTATGAAAATGCGTTTCAAGGATAACCCCTTCATCAGTTTGGTTGGTGTTTAAAATATACAAGCTATTGGTGGGTCCCAATTATGAAATAAGAGAAGTGTTCCACACCTTTGGTCACTTCCTACTTGCTTTAACCTGGAGTGTTGCGCCTTCTCCACTCTCAGTAGTAATAGTGCCCCCTATATTAGCCCCAGTAGTAATAGTGACTTTCCATAAAGGCCTCAGTAGCAATAGTGTCCCCTATTTTAAACCCAGTAGTAATAGTGTCCCCTATATTAGCCCCAGTGGTAATAGTGTCCCCTACATTAACCCCAGTAGTTATAGTGTCCCCTACATTAACCCCAGTAGTTATAGTGTCCCCTACATTAACCCCAGTAGTAATAGTGTCCCCTATTTCAGCCCCAGTAGTAATAGTCTATATAGCCGCAGGAAAGTGCCTTGGGATATAAAGGATCAGGACTCACCTGGTGTGAAGACCTGGACCCAGTGTGGATCTCCAGGTGTCTCACCTGTGGTCCTGGATATATGTCTAATAGGCGGTTTCCTACACCGGTGGTATCCACTGTAGAAGGGGAGAGCTATACGGATTACGGGGGAGCTCTCCAATGAGGGGACCTCCCTGACATATAGATTAGAAAAGAAACAGTCACTTATATAAACCCTGGCTGGTAGGACAGGTAATAACAATATCCAGCGGTCACTGGTGACAATATCCAGAGAAGTAATTGGCACTTTCTTTGAAGGAGGGGGATATGGTAACTACAGCAGCCCCTTCTAGTGATGGTACATCAAGGTATATAGAAGGTATAGATGCGATGTTCCGGACGGTATATAGATGAAGTTGGCAACACGTTTCTGTGCATAACAGTCCCTTTATTAAGCCCTACATAAACAAACATAGCATAGTATTCATATTTACCCCATATGATTGTGTAGGTAGTTAGCACATGTTCCTGTATCTGCTCCAGGGGAGAGGGGCGGTTCTACTGGTACGTCACCTAGTAACGTCATTACATGCACACGTTGCTGTCATCGTTGTTAGTCTCCTGCAAGAACGCTCATTGCGCTCCATCCTGAGGTCATTCTTCCAGTGTATCCCCTGGTGACGTCATTACGTCCTCGCTGTCTCTACTGCTAATCTCCGGCTGCTACGCATATTGTGTTCCATTCGGAGGGCAGAGGACATAGTGTGCCGATGTCTGGGTATCGACGTCATTGTGGCTGCGCGTTCCTTCTCCATAGAAGTACTGGAGAGAGAACACGCTTAATCAGGGGCGTACCTAAGGGCTCAGGGGCCCGGGTGCAAAAGTTCCGCTCAGGGCCCCCCCCTGGGGCCTCCACCCCATACTCATACCTAGATTGTGCTGCAAACATGATCTGCCCCTTTACGTAATCTTTCCTTCACATGAAAATTTGTTTGTAGCTCCGCAGGCCACTCTCACACCCCCCCCTTTTTACCGCAATGAGCACAGCGCCCCGAGTGCCGTACTAACCACGGCACAACACTCCCATAGATATCAATGAGCTTACTCACATCCGTGCTGGAATGCGGTGTCCCTATCACTGTGATTTTTCAGAGCTGTCTGTTCTATTTTTGCGTTTTCGTGGTTTTAACACACCTCATCACCCACCACAATGATGGGGTGCATTAAAAAGCGCCGTCAAACGCTGTAACCTGTGTTAGAAAACACTGCTTAAAATTCTGGTCACTATTTCAAGCTGCGTTTTCTGAGAGAGGGACAGAGAGGGACAGAGAGGGACAGAGAGGGACAGAGAGGGACAGAGAGGGACAGAGAGGGACAGAGAGGGACAGAGAGGGACAGAGAGGGACAGAGAGGGACAGAGAGGGACAGAGAGGGACAGAGAGGGACAGAGAGGGACAGAGAGGGACAGAGAGGGACAGAGAGGGACAGAGAGGGACAGAGAGGGACAGAGAGGGACAGAGAGGGACAGAGAGGGACAGAGAGGGACAGAGAGGGACAGAGAGGGACAGAGAGGGACAGAGAGGGACAGAGAGGGACAGAGAGGGACAGAGAGGGACAGAGAGGGACAGAGAGGGACAGAGAGGGACAGAGAGGGACAGATAGGGACAGAGAGGGACAGATAGGGACAGATAGGGACAGATAGGGACAGATAGGGACAGATAGGGACAGATAGGGACAGATAGGGACAGATAGGGACAGATAGGGACAGATAGGGACAGATAGGGACAGATAGGGACAGATAGGGACAGATAGGGACAGATAGGGACAGATAGGGACAGATAGGGACAGATAGGGACAGATAGGGACAGATAGGGACAGATAGGGACAGATAGGGACAGATAGGGACAGATAGGGACAGATAGGGACAGATAGGGACAGATAGGGACAGATAGGGACAGATAGGGACAGATAGGGACAGATAGGGACAGATAGGGACAGATAGGGACAGATAGGGACAGATAGGGACAGATAGGGACAGATAGGGACAGATAGGGACAGATAGGGACAGATAGGGACAGATAGGGACAGATAGGGACAGATAGGGACAGATAGGGACAGATAGGGACAGATAGGGACAGATAGGGACAGATAGGGACAGATAGGGACAGATAGGGACAGATAGGGACAGATAGGGACAGATAGGGACAGATAGGGACAGATAGGGACAGATAGGGACAGATAGGGACAGATAGGGACAGATAGGGACAGATAGGGACAGATAGGGACAGATAGGGACAGATAGGGACAGATAGGGACAGATAGGGACAGATAGGGACAGATAGGGACAGATAGGGACAGATAGGGACAGATAGGGACAGATAGGGACAGATAGGGACAGATAGGGACAGATAGGGACAGATAGGGACAGATAGGGACAGATAGGGACAGATAGGGACAGATAGGGACAGATAGGGACAGATAGGGACAGATAGGGACAGATAGGGACAGATAGGGACAGATAGGGACAGATAGGGACAGATAGGGACAGATAGGGACAGATAGGGACAGATAGGGACAGATAGGGACAGATAGGGACAGATAGGGACAGATAGGGACAGATAGGGACAGATAGGGACAGATAGGGACAGATAGGGACAGATAGGGACAGATAGGGACAGATAGGGACAGATAGGGACAGATAGGGACAGATAGGGACAGATAGGGACAGATAGGGACAGATAGGGACAGATAGGGACAGATAGGGACAGATAGGGACAGATAGGGACAGATAGGGACAGATAGGGACAGATAGGGACAGATAGGGACAGATAGGGACAGATAGGGACAGATAGGGACAGATAGGGACAGATAGGGACAGATAGGGACAGATAGGGACAGATAGGGACAGATAGGGACAGATAGGGACAGATAGGGACAGATAGGGACAGATAGGGACAGATAGGGACAGATAGGGACAGATAGGGACAGATAGGGACAGATAGGGACAGATAGGGACAGATAGGGACAGATAGGGACAGATAGGGACAGATAGGGACAGATAGGGACAGATAGGGACAGATAGGGACAGATAGGGACAGATAGGGACAGATAGGGACAGATAGGGACAGATAGGGACAGATAGGGACAGATAGGGACAGATAGGGACAGATAGGGACAGATAGGGACAGATAGGGACAGATAGGGACAGATAGGGACAGATAGGGACAGATAGGGACAGATAGGGACAGATAGGGACAGATAGGGACAGATAGGGACAGATAGGGACAGATAGGGACAGATAGGGACAGATAGGGACAGATAGGGACAGATAGGGACAGATAGGGACAGATAGGGACAGATAGGGACAGATAGGGACAGATAGGGACAGATAGGGACAGATAGGGACAGATAGGGACAGATAGGGACAGATAGGGACAGATAGGGACAGATAGGGACAGATAGGGACAGATAGGGACAGATAGGGACAGATAGGGACAGATAGGGACAGATAGGGACAGATAGGGACAGATAGGGACAGATAGGGACAGATAGGGACAGATAGGGACAGATAGGGACAGATAGGGACAGATAGGGACAGATAGGGACAGATAGGGACAGATAGGGACAGATAGGGACAGATAGGGACAGATAGGGACAGATAGGGACAGATAGGGACAGATAGGGACAGATAGGGACAGATAGGGACAGATAGGGACAGATAGGGACAGATAGGGACAGATAGGGACAGATAGGGACAGATAGGGACAGATAGGGACAGATAGGGACAGATAGGGACAGATAGGGACAGATAGGGACAGATAGGGACAGATAGGGACAGATAGGGACAGATAGGGACAGATAGGGACAGATAGGGACAGATAGGGACAGATAGGGACAGATAGGGACAGATAGGGACAGATAGGGACAGATAGGGACAGATAGGGACAGATAGGGACAGATAGGGACAGATAGGGACAGATAGGGACAGATAGGGACAGATAGGGACAGATAGGGACAGATAGGGACAGATAGGGACAGATAGGGACAGATAGGGACAGATAGGGACAGATAGGGACAGATAGGGACAGATAGGGACAGATAGGGACAGATAGGGACAGATAGGGACAGATAGGGACAGATAGGGACAGATAGGGACAGATAGGGACAGATAGGGACAGATAGGGACAGATAGGGACAGATAGGGACAGATAGGGACAGATAGGGACAGATAGGGACAGATAGGGACAGATAGGGACAGATAGGGACAGATAGGGACAGATAGGGACAGATAGGGACAGATAGGGACAGATAGGGACAGATAGGGACAGATAGGGACAGATAGGGACAGATAGGGACAGATAGGGACAGATAGGGACAGATAGGGACAGATAGGGACAGATAGGGACAGATAGGGACAGATAGGGACAGATAGGGACAGATAGGGACAGATAGGGACAGATAGGGACAGATAGGGACAGATAGGGACAGATAGGGACAGATAGGGACAGATAGGGACAGATAGGGACAGATAGGGACAGATAGGGACAGATAGGGACAGATAGGGACAGATAGGGACAGATAGGGACAGATAGGGACAGATAGGGACAGATAGGGACAGATAGGGACAGATAGGGACAGATAGGGACAGATAGGGACAGATAGGGACAGATAGGGACAGATAGGGACAGATAGGGACAGATAGGGACAGATAGGGACAGATAGGGACAGATAGGGACAGATAGGGACAGATAGGGACAGATAGGGACAGATAGGGACAGATAGGGACAGATAGGGACAGATAGGGACAGATAGGGACAGATAGGGACAGATAGGGACAGATAGGGACAGATAGGGACAGATAGGGACAGATAGGGACAGATAGGGACAGATAGGGACAGATAGGGACAGATAGGGACA
>NW_027102457.1:0-13661 GCF_035609145.1 Eleutherodactylus coqui | reverse complement strand
CGAGGCGAGGGGGAGAACGGGCCGGGCGAGGCGAGGGGGAGAACGGGCCGGGCGAGGCGAGGGGGAGAACGGGCCGGGCGAGGCGAGGGGGAGAACGGGCCGGGCGAGCGGAGAGGGGCGAGGGGGAGAAGGGGCGAGGCGAGCGGAGAGGGGCGAGGGGGAGAAGGGGCGAGGCGAGCGGAGAGGGGCGAGGGGGAGAAGGGGCGAGGCGAGCGGAGAGGGGCGAGGGGGAGAAGGGGCGAGGCGAGCGGAGAGGGGCGAGGGGGAGAAGGGGCGAGGCGAGCGGAGAGGGGCGAGGGGGAGAAGGGGCGAGGCGAGCGGAGAGGGGCGAGGGGGAGAAGGGGCGAGGGGGAGAAGGGGCGAGGCGAGCGGAGAGGGGCGAGGGGGAGAAGGGGCGAGGCGAGCGGAGAGGGGCGAGGGGGAGAAGGGGCGAGGCGAGCGGAGAGGGGCGAGGGGGAGAAGGGGCGAGGCGAGCGGAGAGGGGCGAGGGGGAGAACGGGCGAGGGGGAGAACGGGCGAGGCGAGGGGGAGAACGGGCGAGGGGGAGAACGGGCGAGGGGGAGAACGGGCGAGGCGAGCGGAGAGGGGCGAGGGGGAGAACGGGCGAGGGGGAGAACGGGCGAGGCGAGCGGAGAGGGGCGAGGGGGAGAACGGGCGAGGGGGAGAACGGGCGAGGCGAGCGGCGAGGGGGAGAACGGGCGAGGCGAGCGGAGAGGGGCGAGGGGGAGAACGGGCGAGGCGTGGGGCGAGGGGGAGAACGGGCGAGGCGTGGGGCGAGGGGGAGAACGGGCGAGGCGTGGGGCGAGGGGGAGAGCGGGCGAGGCGTGGGGCGAGGGGGAGAGCGGGCGAGGCGTGGGGCGAGGGTGAGAGCGGGCGAGGCGTGGGGCGAGGGGGAGAGCGGGCGAGGCGTGGGGCGAGGGGGAGAGCGGGCGAGGCGTGGGGCGAGGGGGAGAGCGGGCGAGGCGTGGGGCGAGGGGGAGAGCGGGCGAGGCGTGCGGAGGGGGGAGAGCGGGCGAGGCGTGCGGAGGGGGGCGAGGCGTGCGGAGGGGGGCGAGGGGGAGAGCGGGCGAGGCGTGCGGAGGGGGGCGAGGGGGAGAGCGGGTGAGGCAAGGGGGAGAGCGGGCGAGGCGTGCGGAGGGGGGCGAGTGGGAGAGCGGGCGAGGCGAGTGGGAGAGCGGGCGAGGCGTGCGGAGGGGGGCGAGGGGGAGAGCCGGCGAGGGGGAGAGCCGGCGAGGCGTGCGGAGGGGGGCGAGGGGGAGAGCGGGCGAGGCGTGGGGCGAGGCGTGGGGCGAGGGGGAGAGCGGGCGAGGCGTGGGGCGAGGGGGAGAGCGGGCGAGGCGTGGGGCGAGGGGGAGAGGCGTGCGGAGGGGGGAGAGGGGGCGAGGCGTGCGGAGGGGGGCGAGGGGGAGAGCGGGCGAGGCGTGCGGAGGGGGGCGAGGGGGAGAGCGGGCGAGGCGTGCGGAGGGGGGCGAGGGAGAGAGGGGGCGAGGCGTGCGGAGGGGGGAGAGGGGGCGAGGCGTGCGGAGGGGGGAGAGGGGGCGAGGCGTGCGGAGGGGGGAGAGGGGGCGAGGCGTGCGGAGGGGGGAGAGGGGGCGAGGCGTGCGGAGGGGGGTGAGGGGGAGAGCGGGCGAGGCGTGCGGAGGGGGAGAGCGTGCGGAGGGGGACGAGGGGGAGAGCGGGCGAGGCGTGCGGTGGGGGAGAGCGTGCGGAGGGGGGCGAGGGGGAGAGCGGGCAAGGCGTGCGGTGGGGGAGAGCGTGCGGAGGGGGGAGAGGGGGCGAGCGGACGAGGCGTGCGGAGGGGTGGCGAGCGGGTGAGGCGTGCAGAGGGGGGAGAGGGGGCGAGCGGGTGAGACGTGCAGAGGGGGGAGAGGGGGCGAGCGGGCGAGGCGTGCGGAGGGGGGCGAGCGGGCGAGGCGTGCGGAGGGGGGCGAGCGGGCGAGGCGTGCGGAGGGGGGCGAGCGGGCGAGGCGTGCGGAGGGGGCGAGCGGGCGAGGCGTGCGGAGGGGGGAGAGCGGGCGGGGCGTGCGGAGGGGGGAGAGCGGGCGGGGCGTGCGGAGGGGGGAGAGCGGGCGGGGCGTGCGGAGGGGGGAGAGCGGGCGGGGCGTGCGGAGGGGGGAGAGCGGGCGAGGCGTGCGGAGGGGGGCGAGGCGTGCGGAGGGGGGCGAGCGGGCGAGGCGTGCGGAGGGGGGCGAGCGGGCGAGGCGTGCGGAGGGGGGAGAGCGGGCGAGGCGTGCGGAGGGGGGAGAGCGGGCGGGGCGTGCGGAGGGGGGAGAGCGGGCGGGGCGTGCGGAGGGGGGAGAGCGGGCGGGGCGTGCGGAGGGGGGAGAGAGGGCGGGGCGTGCGGAGGGGGGGGGGAGGGGGAGAACGGGCGGGGCGTGCGGAGGGGGGGGAGGGGGAGAACGGGCGGGGCGTGCGGAGGGGGGGGAGGGGGAGAACGGGCGGGGCGTGCGGAGGGGGGGAGGGGGAGAACGGGCGGGGCGTGCGGAGGGGGGGGAGGGGGAGAACGGGCGGGGCGTGCGGAGGGGGGCGAGGGGGAGAACGGGCGGGGGGGGCGAGGGGGAGAACGGGCGGGGCGTGCGGAGGGGGGCGAGGGGGAGAACGGGCGGGGCGTGCGGAGGGGGGCAGAGCGGGCGGGGCGTGCGGAGGGGGGCAGAGCGGGCGGGGCGTGTGGAGGGGGGCGAGGGGGAGAACGGGGGAGGCGTGTGGAGAGGGGCGGGGGGGAGAACGGGGGAGGCGTGTGGAGAGGGGCAAGGGGGAGAACTGGGGAGGCGTGTAGAGTGCGGCAAGGGGGGGAGTACGGGGGAGGCGTGTGGAGAGCGGCAAGGGGGGGAGATCGGAGGAGGCGTGTGGAGAGGGGAGAACGTGAGAGGGGCAAGGGGGGGGAATGAGGGAGGCGTGTGGAGAGGGTCGGGGGGGGACGGAGGAAGAGTCTGAAGGGGAGCAGGAGGGGCGAACGGAGGAGGAGTCTGGAGGGGAGCAGGAGGGGCGAACGGAGGAGGAGTCTGGAGGGGAGCAGGAGAAGTGGGGACAGGAGACTGGAGAGGAGGAGAAGTAGCGGAAAACAGCAATCTGGAGAGGAGGACGACCAGGAGGGCTGGAACAGAGGAGTTTGAAGAGGAGGGGGGGGGGGGGGAGACAGAGAGATCTGAAGAGGAGAAGAGGGGGACAGAAGGAGGAGTCTGGAAGCAGCTAATCCCCCTCTCCATAAAGAACATATGCTTAGCAGAGTGTATGGAGGGCATGGAGAAATATATTTTTTGGCTGAACATAATCAGTAAGTCTGGAGGCTGTGTTGACCATCAGAGTCTGCTGGGACTAGTAGTGCTGCCCTTTTTTTCTTGCTATCAATGAACACTACAGCAAAATCCAGACGGATGCCATCATTAACCAGTGGGGTCCATGCCCTCCATACATGTATACACTCTAAGCATATGTTCTCTGTATCTGGCTAGCGGCTGATCCGCTGCAGCATTGTGGCTTCAGGTCTGGACAGAACCCATGACAGAGATGTGAACAGAGCCCATCATCCTCCTCCTCTCATAACTCCTCTCCATAATTCTTCTTACTCCCTTATATAACTCCGAGGTGACATTATTATCGCCCATAACCCCCGGTATAAGTCCCGCTGTGCGCTCCGTCACCAGCCGCTAATCCTCCCCGCAGCAGCAGCTCAGGACATGATCCGGGATAGTGATGCCTGGAAGTGACTGATGGGGGATGTGAGCCGTACAGCAACACACGGCGTCCGGACGGTCTGAACTACCAACTGTGGCTGTCGTCTGTGTGGACGCACAATCCTATTAACAGTGATTCACGTAACATCGGTAACGAGCGCCAATTGACGTGCCATATTGTTAGGGCGGCTTTGCACGGGTGTACGGGCTTTTGCACACGCTCCAGCGCAATGTTTGTGTGTCGTGATCGGGGTTTTTTTTCGTGTGTAACGACACATTTTACTGTACGTTCTGCAGGCGCGGGAGGTGTTCACTCGCACGCGGCGCACAATCTTGCCCGATTTAAATGGCTATTTAGTCTAATGACGTCCAGATGAGTTCTTTTTCCAGCGGAATTGCGCAGTGTTTCACACATCCTCTTGCATATTGCGTGTCCGTTTATGCCATCCCCCATAGACTTCTATCGGGACCTTTGTGGTGCAAATGCGCACAAAAGTAGCATATATTGTTTTGTTTTTTTTTCACGTGAGTGAAGTGCGCAAAATACAGGAATGTGTAGGAACCGATTTTACATTAATGGGTTCTATTCTCTGCATATTGCGCCTGCAGCCCGTGTAAACTGCCCTTAATTGGGCTCATTAAAAGGGCAGAGAGTCTCCCTGTGATTAGTGCCTGTGATGCTCGTCCGCCCGCTCTGCGGTGTCGTTACACTGTGTCCCCCCCCCTCATGCTGTGGCTGTTATTTCATATCTAACATAAAACATTCAGCAGCAGCGCGGAGGACAATGTGTCGGGCCGCCGTCTGTCACCGGCCATTGTGTGCCCAGATAACAGGGAAGTGACTAGTCTGTGGCCCCCACTCCTGCGTGATAGCCCATTGTGTCCGGCCCCAGATAATAGGACCGCAGCGCCATATCTGCAGCCCAGCAGCCGCAGGCTCCAGACTGATCAGTCCTCCTGTGATCTATGAGCGGGCTGATACATCTGTAATAGACACAGCTGGCTACTCAGGGGGTCACCTACAGGGGTCCTAGGCCGGTCTCACATGACCAGATTTGATTTCCTTTAGGCTGGGTTCACACGGGGCGTATTCCCGTCGGAAATCTCGCGGTTTGGCCGCAGCAAAAACCGCGAGATTTCCGCCGGGAGCGCGGCGGCTTTGAAGCATCCCGGACACTCGCTTTTCCGTTGCGGCCGGTGCGCTATAGAGGAGAGCACGGCCGTGACGAAAATAAAGAAAAAAGAAAAGTAAATAGACATGCTGCATCCTCTGAAACCGCGGCAAAAAAACTGTACTTGGCATGACCGCCTGTGAGATAAGCACCGTACATAGGGTCACCGGCCAGGCTCACAGCTGGAATCCGCTGCAGGCCTCCTGCATGCAGAACCCGACCCGGTCGTGTGAGCCCGGCCTTACACTTACAGCCCCCCCCATACTCCATATTATGCGGATTGCAGTGATTTCGGTATCCAGTCAGAACCCCACATATATGAGCGGATCCATCTGATATACATATATCAACCTTGCGGTCCCATTTCCGCTCCCCCCAGGCCCGCTCTATCAGCGTTTCGCTTCTCCCAGTCTTATACTGCATATCCAGATCTGCTTCATAATTCTGTTTCATCATCTCTTACGGTATACTTTATTCACATCCAGATCTGTTGGCAGCTCCTTTCCCAGCTCCTCGGCATTCCGCTTCCCCTGGCTCCTCGCCATTCCCCCTCCTCCTGCTCTTCCAGCTCCTCGGAGTTCCCCTTCCTCCGACTCCACCCACCTCCTTGCCTTCCCACTTCTCCTGCTTCCCCCACCTCCCCCTTCTCTCGATCTCCCATCTCCTCGCTGTTCTTCTCTTTCGCTACTCTGTCTCCTCGACGTTCCTCCCTCTCTGGCCACTCCGGCCCCTCGACGTTCCTCCCTCTCTGGCTACTCCGGCCCCTCGACGTTCCTCCCGCCCTGGCTGCTCCGGCCCCTCGACGTTCCTCCCGCCCTGGCTGCTCCGGCCCCTCGACGTTCCTCCCGCCCTGGCTGCTCCGGCCCCTCGACGTTCCTCCCGCCCTGGCTGCTCCGGCCCCTCGACGTTCCTCCCGCCCTGGCTGCTCCGGCCCCTCGACGTTCCTCCCGCCCTGGCTGCTCCGGCCCCTCGACGTTCCTCTCTCTCTTGGGTTTTGTGATGTCCCCTCTCCACACTATCTGCTGGATATTTCCCGCTCATCCTCTGCTCTTCCTGTCTTGGAACATGCATGTTATTCTTTACTTTCCGATAACTCAGCGCGGTTCCTGGGTATACGATTGTTATTGGCACTCACGTGACTTTCTAGCGCTGCTGTTCTGATGAGTTACCGTACGACCGTTTATTGTTGCAGGGCCACAACCAACCACAAGGTGAAGGAGACAGTGGCGCTGGAGCTCAGTTATGTCAACTCTAACCTGCAGCTTCTGAAGGAAGAGCTGGAGGAGCTGAACAGCTCGGTGGAGATCTACCAGAACGACAGGTAACGCTGCCGCCATGACCGCCGCCATCCGTTACTATGTGACATTCCTGGAGATGCAGAAAAGAGAGTCATCCTGAAACGTCACCTGATTTGTGTTTCAGTGAAGCGATCAGCGTCCCCATGATCCCGCTCGGCTTAAAGGAGACGAGAGATCTGGACCTGATGGACCCTCTGAAGGTGCGTCCTCCTTCCCTGCCACATGATGGTGTCACGTTGTCTTTTTCAATTTTCTTCTTGCATCCTTAATCTGCCCTTACACTGCATGTCTGCCTCGTGGTGGTCCAGCCTCTGCCTCGTGGTGGTCCAGCCTCTGCCTCGTGGTGGTCCAGCCCCTGCCTCGGGGTGGTCCAGCCCCTGCCTCGGGGTGGTCCAGCCCCTGCCTCGGGGTGGTCCAGCCCCTGCCTCGGGGTGGTCCAGCCCCTGCCTCGGGGTGGTCCAGCCCCTGCCTCGGGGTGGTCCAGCCCCTGCCTCGGGGTGGTCCAGCCCCTGCCTCGGGGTGGTCCAGCCCCTGCCTCGGGGTGGTCCAGCCCCTGCCTCGGGGTGGTCCAGCCTCTGTCTCGGGGTGGTCCAGCCTCTGCCACGTAGCGGTCCAGCCTCTGCCACGTAGCTTGAGTCTCGTGTAAACACTACATCTCCCACAATGCACTGCAGCAATTTCTCCTCCTTTCGTGTCTGCAGCGGGGGTGGGCGTTCTGCCCGGTGCCCTGCAGAGTATGAGGCCCACTGTGGGGCCCTTTACACGTACAGCGGTGCTATAAATGGCTTGTGAATTATGGGGGTCCCAATAGCCCCGTAATGTCTGACGTGTCCTCTCTCCACCAGGACTTCATTGCGGATCACTACGGTGAAGACGCCGCGCTATATGAGAAGGAGATAAATGAATTCATGGACCTGCGACAGGTGAGGATCAGCAAGGATCTTTGAAGACATTTCCATATAATACAGAGGTGCCTTTTGATTTACTTATTGTGTGCTGATCACAAGTTATATCATATCTCGTACTCCAGTCGCATCCAGAGCTGCAGTCACATTTTTGCTGTTTTACACTCTAGTCACATCCAAAGCTGCAGTTACAACTCTGTTCTCATATTATGTCTCATGCTCTAGTCTCCTCCAGATATGCAGTCACAATTTTACAGTTACATCAAGTCTCACACTCATGCACACTCACACTCTCTAGTCACAACCAAATCTGCAGTCACAGTTCCATCTATCTGTATTCCAGTCTCATCCAACGCTGCATTTACATTTCTGCTGTTGTATTATGTCTTGCACTCCAGTTTTGCCCTCTGTCTTCCCAGGCTATGAGGACCCCGAGTCGCAGTGAGGCCGGCCTGGAGCTCTTGATGGAATACTATAACCAGTTGTACTTCCTGGAACAGCGCTTCTTCCCTCCGCATCGCCCCCTGGGGGTCTTCTTCCACTGGTCAGTATCCCATCAGCCTTCAGGATCTGTCGAACACCCACCGATCCTGAGAGCCAGGTCATCCTAGGGTTGGACCAACTGATATTGACAGCCGGGTGCCGGGCCATCTTAGGGTGGACCCACCAATCCTGAGAGCCGGATGCTGGGTCATCCTGAGGTTGGACCCACCAATCCTGAGAGCCGGATGCTGGGTCATCCTGAGGTTGGACCCACCAATCCTGAGAGCCGGATGCTGGGTAATCCTGAGGTTGGACCCACCAATCCTGAGAGCCGGATGCTGGGTCATCCTGAGGTTGGACCCACCAATCCTGAGAGCCGGATGCTGGGTCATCCTGAGGTTGGACCCACCAATCCTGAGAGCCGGATGCTGGGTCATCCTGAGGTTGGACCCACCAATCCTGAGAGCCGGATGCTGGGTCATCCTGAGGTTGGACCCACCAATCCTGAGAGCCGGATGCTGGGTCATCCTGAGGTTGGACCCACCAATCCTGAGAGCCGGATGCTGGGTCATCCTGAGGTTGGACCCACCAATCCTGAGAGCCGGATGCTGGGTCATCCTGAGGTTGGACCCACCAATCCTGAGAGCCGGATGCTGGGTCATCCTGAGGTTGGACCCACCAATCCTGAGAGCCGGATGCTGGGTCATCCTGAGGTTGGACCCACCAATCCTGAGAGCCGGATGCTGGGTCATCCTGAGGTTGGACCCACCAATCCTGAGAGCCGGATGCTGGGTCATCCTGAGGTTGGACCCACCAATCCTGAGAGCCGGATGCTGGGTCATCCTGAGGTTGGACCCACCAATCCTGAGAGCCGGATGCTGGGTCATCCTGAGGTTGGACCCACCAATCCTGAGAGCCGGATGCTGGGTCATCCTGAGGTTGGACCCACCAATCCTGAGAGCCGGATGCTGGGTCATCCTGAGGTTGGACCCACCAATCCTGAGAGCCGGATGCTGGGTCATCCTGAGGTTGGACCCACCAATCCTGAGAGCCGGATGCTGGGTCATCCTGAGGTTGGACCCACCAATCCTGAGAGCCGGATGCTGGGTCATCCTGAGGTTGGACCCACCAATCCTGAGAGCCGGATGCTGGGTCATCCTGAGGTTGGACCCACCAATCCTGAGAGCCGGATGCTGGGTCATCCTGAGGTTGGACCCACCAATCCTGAGAGCCGGATGCTGGGTCATCCTGAGGTTGGACCCACCAATCCTGAGAGCCGGATGCTGGGTCATCCTGAGGTTGGACCCACCAATCCTGAGAGCCGGATGCTGGGTCATCCTGAGGTTGGACCCACCAATCCTGAGAGCCGGATGCTGGGTCATCCTGAGGTTGGACCCACCAATCCTGAGAGCCGGATGCTGGGTCATCCTGAGGTTGGACCCACCAATCCTGAGAGCCGGATGCTGGGTCATCCTGAGGTTGGACCCACCAATCCTGAGAGCCGGATGCTGGGTCATCCTGAGGTTGGACCCACCAATCCTGAGAGCCGGATGCTGGGTCATCCTGAGGTTGGACCCACCAATCCTGAGAGCCGGATGCCGGGTCATCCTGAGGTTGGACCCACCAATCCTGAGAGCCGGATGCCGGGTCATCCTGGGGTTGGACCCACCAATCCTGAGAGCCGGGTGCCGGGCCATCCTGGGGTTGTACCCACCAATCTCGAGAGTCGGGTGCCGGGTCATCCTGGGGTTGGACCCACCAATCTCAAGAGCCGGGTGCCGGGCCATCCTGTGGTTGGACCCACCAATCTCGAGAGCCCGGTGCGGGGTCATCCTGAGGTTGGACCCACCAATCCTGAGAGCCGGATGCTGGGTCATCCTGAGGTTGGACCCACCAATCCTGAGAGCCGGATGCTGGGTCATCCTGAGGTTGGACCCACCAATCCTGAGAGCCGGATGCTGGGTCATCCTGAGGTTGGACCCACCGATCCTGAGAGCCATGTAGCTGGCAGGACCTTCAGTGTGTTTACCTCCGATCATCAAGATTATTGGGGCCAGTGATAAAACACTTCTTCTCATAGACCGTATTTTATTACATGTTTCATCTGTAATGTTTTATTCTCATTTGTACTTTAATCTATTTTCCTGTTATTAATAATTAGAAGTTCATAATAAATTCAACAGTTTAAAGTTTTAGAAGAAAACTATAATATTTTGTATTGATTGTTGCTTTATTAACCCCCGACCTGTTTTGTTTTTATACAGCATTTAAAAAAGTCGATATATCGAAATATTGATAGTTTTCCACCGATATTTTACAATAATCGATAGTTTGCTCAGCGATAGTCGATACTATCGATATTTTCGTGTCGATGTCCCAACCTTAGGTTGGACCCACCAATCCTAAGAGTTGGGTGCCGGGCCAGCCTGGGGTTGGGCCCACCAATCCTGAGAGTTGGGTGCCGGGCCAGCCTGGGGTTGGGCCCACCAATCCTGAGAGTTGGGTGCCGGGCCAGCCTGGGGTTGGGCCCACCAATCCTGAGAGTTGGGTGCCGGGCCAGCCTGGGGTTGGGCCCACCAATCCTAAGAGTTGGGTGCCGGGCCAGCCTGGGGTTGGGCCCACCAATCCTGAGAGTTGGGTGGCGAGTCATCCTGGGGTTGGTCTACCGCAGCTCCAGCTGGTGCACAGATTAGTGAGGACATTGAAGAATCCCATTGAGTTCCATAAATCACATTTTCTATTTTCTGCCAGGTACGACTCTTTGACGGGCGTTCCCTCCTGCCAGCGGGCTCTGGCTTTCGAGAAGGGAAGTGTGCTGTTTAATATGGGAGCCCTGTACACCCAGATTGGGGCCAGACAGGATCGTCAGTCACTGCAAGGAGTAAAAACAGCCATTGATGCTTTTCAGAAGGCAGCAGGTGCGTGGTCAGATGGTGTAAAAGGCGGCAGGTGTGTGTGGTCACGTGATATAAAAGGCGGCAGGTGTGTGGGTAAATGGTATAAAAGGTGGCAGGTGTGTGATCACATGGCATAACAGGTGGCAGGTACGTGGTCACACCGTATAAAAGATGTCAGGAACACGGTATTAAAGGTGGCAGGTGTGTGGTCACGTGGTATGAAAGGCACACGTTGTGGGATATAAAAGGTGGAAGGTGCATGGTCATAAAGTATGAAAGGCAGCAGCTATGGGGTATTAACGGTGGCAAGTGCGTGGTCACATGATGTAAAAGGCGGTAGGTGAGTGATCACATGGTATACAAGGTGGCAGGTACTTGCTATAAAAGGCAGCAGTTGCGTGGTCATATGTTATAGAAGGCAGCAGGTGTGTGACCAGATGGTATAAAAGGTGGCAGTACGTGGTCACGGGTGTCACTGATGCGGCATCTTACACACATTGCTTCAGTGCTGGGTCCTCTGTGGGTGTGGGGTCTCCACACAACAACGTGGTCACATGACTGTACTTTGCCTTTCTGAGGTTGTTTCTTGTCACCTTCCAGGATGCTTCAATTTCTTAAAAGAGAACTTCTCCAACGCCCCTAGCCTGGACATGAGCGCGGCGTCTCTGAACATGCTGGTGCGGCTCATGGTGGCGCAGGTCCAGGAGGGCGTCTTCGAGAAGTTTGTTTTGGAGAACACACAGAACAACTTTATCACCAATTTACAGATGGCGCAGGAAGCGGCCAGGGTGAGTGCCCCCCACTCGCGGATCTGTGTGCACCTTTTATGGGTGCCCCCACGATCTTATCATATTGACCATGACTGGTCAGAGTGTTGCCTACTAGTGGCCCCCTCTGCTCAGGGTGTTGCCTACTAGTGGCCCCCTCTGCTCAGGGTGTTGCCTACTAGTGGCCCCCTCTGCTCAGAGTGTTGCCTACTAGTGGCCCCCTCTGCTCAGGGTGTTGCCTACTAGTGGCCCCCTCTGCTCAGGGTGTTGCCTACTAGTGGCCCCCTCTGCTCAGGGTGTTGCCTACTAGTGGCCCCCTCTGCTCAGGGTGTTGCCTACTAGTGGCCCCCTCTGCTCAGGGTGTTGCCTACTAGTGGCCCCCTCTGCTCAGGGTGTTGCCTACTAGTGGCCCCCTCTGCTCAGGGTGTTGCCTACTAGTGGCCCCCTCTGCTCAGGGTGTTGCCTACTAGTGGCCCCCTCTGCTCAGGGTGTTGCCTACTAGTGGCCCCCTCTGCTCAGGGTGTTGCCTACTAGTGGCCCCCTCTGCTCAGGGTGTTGCCTACTAGTGGCCCCCTCTGCTCAGGGTGTTGCCTACTAGTGGCCCCCTCTGCTCAGGGTGTTGCCTACTAGTGGCCCCCTCTGCTCAGGGTGTTGCCTACTAGTGGCCCCCTCTGCTCAGGGTGTTGCCTACTAGTGGCCCCCTCTGCTCAGGGTGTTGCCTACTAGTGGCCCCCTCTGCTCAGGGTGTTGCCTACTAGTGGCCCCCTCTGCTCAGGGTGTTGCCTACTAGTGGCCCCCTCTGCTCAGGGTGTTGCCTACTAGTGGCCCCCTCTGCTCAGGGTGTTGCCTACTAGTGGCCCCCTCTGCTCAGGGTGTTGCCTACTAGTGGCCCCCTCTGCTCAGGGTGTTGCCTACTAGTGGCCCCCTCTGCTCAGGGTGTTGCCTACTAGTGGCCCCCTCTGCTCAGGGTGTTGCCTACTAGTGGCCCCCTCTGCTCAGGGTGTTGCCTACTAGTGGCCCCCTCTGCTCAGGGTGTTGCCTACTAGTGGCCCCCTCTGCTCAGGGTGTTGCCTACTAGTGGCCCCCTCTGCTCAGGGTGTTGCCTACTAGTGGCCCCCTCTGCTCAGGGTGTTGCCTACTAGTGGCCCCCTCTGCTCAGGGTGTTGCCTACTAGTGGCCCCCTCTGCTCAGGGTGTTGCCTACTAGTGGCCCCCTCTGCTCAGGGTGTTGCCTACTAGTGGCCCCCTCTGCTCAGGGTGTTGCCTACTAGTGGCCCCCTCTGCTCAGGGTGTTGCCTACTAGTGGCCCCCTCTGCTCAGGGTGTTGCCTACTAGTGGCCCCCTCTGCTCAGGGTGTTGCCTACTAGTGGCCCCCTCTGCTCAGGGTGTTGCCTACTAGTGGCCCCCTCTGCTCAGGGTGTTGCCTACTAGTGGCCCCCTCTGCTCAGGGTGTTGCCTACTAGTGGCCCCCTCTGCTCAGGGTGTTGCCTACTAGTGGCCCCCTCTGCTCAGGGTGTTGCCTACTAGTGGCCCCCTCTGCTCAGGGTGTTGCCTACTAGTGGCCCCCCCTGCTCAGGGTGTTGCCTACTAGTGGCCCCCCCTGCTCAGGGTGTTGCCTACTAGTGGCCCCCCCTGCTCAGGGTGTTGCCTACTAGTGGCCCCCCCTGCTCAGGGTCTTGCCTACTAGTGGCCCCCCCTGCTCAGGGTCTTGCCTACTAGTGGCCCCCCCTGCTCAGGGTCTTGCCTACTAGTGGCCCCCCCTGCTCAGGGTCTTGCCTACTAGTGGCCCCCCCTGCTCAGGGTCTTGCCTACTAGTGGCCCCCCCTGCTCTGGGTCTTGCCTACTAGTGGCCCCCTCTGCTCAGGGTCTACTCTGTCTTTGTGCCCACCCTTCCTCAGTGTCTTTGTGACCGCTTCCAATCAAGGTCTCCTCTCCTGCTTCTCTCCAGGTAGAAGACGTGTATACGCTGGTATACAGAACCATGATGCACCCGCCCGTTAAAGACTATGTTCCTTTCTCCTGGACAACGATGGTTCGTGTAAAGGCCGAACATTTCAAAGCTCTTTCCCATTACCACGCTGCCAACGCCCTGTGCGACTTCTCCAGTGAGTACCTATAGACTCTCCTGTACAACTATTCACCTTGCACTACACATGTTGCAGCGATCTACATGTTTATGGGGGTTTCACATACCCTACCTGGACATAGAGTTACAGGATAAAATCCTCCCCGCCTGCAGCCACCACTAGAGGGAGCTCAGGAGATTATTGTGTACTGAAACTATAATTCAGCCACCACTAGGAAGAGCTCAGAAGATCACTGTACACAGTATGTACCACCACCACTAGGGGGAGCTCAGGAGATTAGTATATACTAGAGCTGTCTTGTAGCCACCACTAGGAAGGGCTCAGGAGATCACTGTACACAGTATGTACCACCACCACTAGGGGGAGCTCAGGAGATTAG